>NC_092525.1:33498366-33610866 GCF_037038585.1 Patagioenas fasciata
TTATACATTAATGAAAATTTGTGATAAAAATGGGTCAGTCTCTCAGTACCTCTAAGGTCCAGGCTGTGATGGGTGCCAGTGAAATCATTGGTGATTTGGCAAGTGGTTTCATTGAGAGTAAAACCAAGTGTTTTTTTGATGTTTCGTGCCATATTGTGTGGTCTTCAGTTTTTGTTGTGGATTTTGCAGATCACAGTAAAAATTGAACAAAGGTGTGCATTCACAACTTCACTGTGCATAAAATAAGAGAAGGAGAGAAGTGATCACCACTAACAAAAAACTTGAGCATAAATACACGGTGACACATTTTTAAAGGGTTTTCACAGACCATGTTCAAAACGTTATGCTTGCTAGCAGAGCAGAGTAATGGAGGTACACTCTACAGATGGAGCTTCTAATCAGATTAGCAATAGAGCAGTTTGAAAAGTACTTTGGAATAAAAGGCATTATATAAATGCAAGCCATTATCACTATGTGGGGTATATTTTTCTCCTGATGTGTGTGCATAATTCCCTCTAGACTTAATGGGAGATGCGTGCATGCATTGAAGGGACTATACCTGGCAGTGTGCTGCTTTTCCACTAAAATAACTAGGAAGATAAAATTTGTTAGAAGGCAGAAAATGGTAGATACGCTGAATATGGTATTTGTTGAATACCAGTCAAACAGGTCTACTGAAAACTTTGCCACTGCATTTCAAAAGCTGTACGTTGTATCACAAAGAAATAACGGGGTGATAGCTGTTAAAGTGGTTCAACTGGTAGAAGAAATGATGTAAAGTTGGCATATGCAGTGCCCACTTGTAATTCAGTACTCTGTTAGTAATTAGTTGATTTGCCGAATTTTTAACATGTCCCCAATTAAAATGTGTCAGGAATACATGTTTTGTAGTAAACGTGCTTTCTAAGGATAAAGTAAACATTATCCAAACAAAAAGTGTGGTATCGTACCCAATTCCTGAATCTTCCTTCTAATATTTACACAAAATCCAGGGAATAAAGGTGTCATCTTCCAGGTTTTCAGTGTATTTTAGAGTCTTCATGCATTAGTTAAATCAACTGAAGTTGTTACTCAGTGGGTAACTGAGATGATCTGAGCCATCCTGCAATGCTACCCCCCCTGCCCCCAACCCAGGCCATAGCAGAAAATACTTTGAGGAGGAACTTCTGACATCTACTTAGATGCCAAATATTCACCTCATTTATAATTGGTTTTATATGACTGGAAGTAGCTACATGCTCAGTTCCATCCCTTTGTCATAGTTTTAGTGCAAATCTGTTCTCATGCATTTGATTTTGAGTCGGGCTTTAGCTCAGCCAGTGAAGTTACCAGCTCTGTCTGTACCTTCTTACCCCAGCAGCCAGCTCCTGGTCATGAGCCTCATTAGATTTACAGTCCAGGGCAGGATTCTGTGACACAAGATCCTTCTCTGAGTCAGCACCCATGGCTGTTACAAGGTCTACAACAGCTGCAATAATACCTCAGTGAGCCATTTTAACCTTTCGGAATAGCTGCTCAACTGCCATTTGCTTATACACCACACTAAGTCTAAATAGAACATATTATTTCTGTAAACCCTATTAGTAAAACAACTGAATTATATGGAAACCAAAAAGTATGTTGTCAAGAATGCTGGGCAGGTTTAATGTCAGACGGTGGGGAAAGACTGAACAGCTATAAGGTAAAAATACAAAGCACAATGGCATTTGAAGTAACACACATTTATTTTTATTCATTAAGTGTTTTTCTGGCTAACTCGTTAGAGACCCCACTTCATCTACTATCCATTTTTGTCAATGTAGAACTTAAAAAAAGCAATCTGTACAGATCCCCCAACATGTGTTTACCATATATCACGTGTGATTGCAACCACTCAAAACAAGGTAAATGAGGGGAACTATTCCACTGGAGTGAAGTCACACTAGGCTAAATATGGTAGTTTAAAAAAATCTGAATCAGATCCATTGTTTACAGAATATCTTATTAGTATCTGTATGTTAAGGTTTTGTCAGGTGTTTCATTATAAATCCTCATTTTGGAAAGTTTAAAACTCCAGGGTAGCATTGTTTTAAATTACAGGAGCATAGATTTTACATAACTATAATGCTATTTTTTTTTTTTTTCAATCCTATACCTAAAAAATATCTTTATTTGTTCAAATGAAGTTTGGCATGCAAGCAAACCATAATGAAAAACAATTGGGGCTTGTGGGGGGGTGGGAAGTAAAAATATTTAATACAGAACAGTTATTTCATTTTTTTTAAACTGTTTACATATGCTTGGCAAACTGAACAGCCAGCATACTTGCAAAAGCTGCCTCAGCAGAGAGCGTGAGTACCTGAATGTCGTCTAAAGCCTAGACAATAGTATGAATAATCATAAGGGAAGCTGGTTCCTTCCTCTCTGAATTTTAGCCCATGAAAAACCAATCTGCTCCTATGAGAAGCCATGGAGAAGCATTTTGAGAGTGACTTTGCAGAAGTTGTTTTGGCTTAGCTGTGCAGAGGCTCCATTTTGAGTCACCCACCAGAGCTGCCACCTGCAGAGCACCTGCCCCCTCCCATCTTGGCTGCAAAAACGTGCAAGATGCATGTTCAGCTCAGGCAGGTCTCAGCACTGCATGGAAGGCTGCTCTCTCAGGCAAGATAATGTGAGGCTACCAGCTGGCAAACCCCAAATTGCTCCCAGATTTGGTTTAGACATTAATATTTATGTGCTAGATAATTATGTTTAAACTTATAGGACTCAGTTTCTGTGGCCATTGGACTTCAGAGGTTGTACCTATAGCTTTGTGATTATTTTATCTGGTTTTGCTGTTCTCAACCATTTAACATTCCAACAGCATTCACTTGGTGAGTCCTTTACTCAAATACCTATGATGGTGAGATGTTCGTAATGAATTTTTGTCTGATCACCTGAAATTCAAATTCCGATTTAAAAATATAATGAACAGACATGAATAGATGCAATACTTTTTACTGGTTTTGTAGGTAAAAGCATGGGATTGTCCTTACGTAGTATCTTTCCAATCTTCAGGATCCCAGACATGCAGCCTGTATCCATGCGTCGCATGCATTTCAGCATCCCAAAACAAAAAGATAAAAGTTGGCATGTGAACTTTCAAGGGGAACTGTGCCCATATTGCAACTTTGACTGTTTTGTTAATGCCAACCAAAGTGTTCCTCATCACGGGCAGTTCTTGCTTTGTGTTGATTCAGAAACCCTTTTCCTAGAAGATTGTGTGTGAAGGCCTGTGTGGCGCACTGCAATAACCACTGGCTTGGTTTGCTTCGTGATGTTATTGCATGGTTAAATTAGTTTAAACATAAAAAGTTCAAATCTGTTGTCAACTTCAGGGAACTGACAGATGCAAGTACATTTTCTGAGTAGCTATTTGTTACACAGTAATGGTTTAACTTAAGAAATAAAACTTTCAGACCCAAACTGAGCCCTGTTAGCAATACAGATTTTGTCTAACATACATAATGAAACCAGCAAATTAGGTCCCATGGCCATAAACCTCACAGAGGGAAAGCAAACAGAGCATGAATCAAAAAGCTCTAGAAAGCTGTAAACTATTGGTAACTTAAAAATTAAGGCCAAAAAATCAAAGTATCAGACAACTTCGGCTGTTAGAATCTCTGTGCACTTAGAAGAAAAAGCCACATTCAAAATAAAATATGGAAGTGTGAGACTCTGAATTTAAGATAAAAGGTCCAGGTCAATGTGAGCTGTGACAGAAACAAAGCCATCAAAAGTTAGATTAAGCTTTGTTTTAACTCTTTGCCACTTTATCCTTCACTTGTGCGATTTGTCAGGGCAGCACAGCACATGCAGCATTGACACCTCCTGTACTATGTTTGGCCCTCTGCAATTTTGAAGCATAATGTCAGCTTTCACTTTTAATTTCTTGACTTTGTCTGGTTTATACCTCAGCCTTTACCTTACTCAGTTGCAGGTTTTCTATTTTGCCTCATAGCTTTCTGTTTGGTTTTTTTTAAAAAAAAAAAAACTAAAACAAACAAACAAAAACTTTTAAAATGTATGTTTTAAAATCCCCCAAATACCAGTTATTGACCTGATCATATAAGTATAAGCTTTAAACACACATATTGACTTAATTAAGTTAAAACCTATTTAGGGAGTTTTAAAATATATTTTATTACATCATGGTCTATAAGAACCTCATCATATCCATTCACGTTGAGTTTGTTAAATACATGTTTATGCATTTTTAAGCAGCTGCTGTATGACTCCTTTCCGATAAATGTGGCTATACCATTGATAAATTTGCCCTGTGGAGTTTCTGATCTAACAGATCACTAGAGCTGAGTATTCTGCGTGCTTAATGACCTTTATTCCATGAATTTAAATCACCATGAAACTTAAAGTAGTAAAGAATAACAAGAGATAAAATAACTTAAAATGTGCATATGTTATTGAGCTTATATTTCAGCCTTGAGTTATTGAGTGCTTTCAAAAAGCAACTACTAAAAGTATCCAAGTCCGCTTAATAGACTGAGGTCCTACAAATGCTTTTTATTTATAGGTGTATGAAACAAACTGCACAGCCAGTTCATTACAGTTTGGGTGAGGGAGAGGGAGGGAACCATGCCTTTTCAACTTAAGAACAACCAAGAGGATTTTGGTTTTGATAATTTGTAAAAAATATTTGCTCTTAGGCTGAAAGCTTACATGCCAAGTTTCAGCTTGGAAGTCATTTTTACAACAGAATCATAAAGCCCCCGAAAACAGGGGTTTCAAGTAAGAATGCTGACACAGCTTTAAATCCAGTGGCAAGAAAAGAAAGAAAGGAGCACTGTAATGCACGTAACTTGTTCTTTCTCATTATTGCTTTAAAAGAAGCAGCTTCTTGTTTACCTTTAGGCATCAGACAACATTTAAAGCATGTCTCATCATACAGTCCTACTGCCAGGTGTGTGGAACAGACCTCATACAGATCCTCTTCTGAAATGAAGCTGGTAACTCAGGTAGAGGACACTGAATTACTTCCTGATTTTTAAATCTGAGACATGCAGGCTTACATGGTTTGGAGGAAATAGAAAGGCACATACCTTATGTCTTAGCTGTTCTTTAAATTTTGTTTTAGGCCATAGTCTGCCAGTAAAACTGTGAAGAAAAAAAAAAAAAGGAAATGATGAGCTGTTTGTGCAGATTTAAAGTACAATGCAAATTACCAGGAGAAGATGATGTGTAAGAATCTATATTGGTTTTGGCCATATTTATATCCTGACTTGTTAAGGTGGCTTATTAAGTGGTTTGCAGTGAAAACAGCTTGCAAAATGTGTTGCTTTATGTGCGAGACTTTCCACGTACTTTCATTAAGAAAAATATCTGATCATAGAATAGTTTTTCGGAGAGCGGAAACAAATAAAGCACAAGCAGTTCAAACATGAAAATGCTTTAAAACTTTTTCAAAACTTTGCCAAAAGTTAATTAGTAAGGCAAACAAAATTCAGTGAACAGAGAGACCATAGGATGGCTACCTTCTTGTTGAACAAGTCAATGAAATATACACTATACTGAGTCTTTACAGTGCATAATGTTGTTTTTGTGTTGAAGCAGTGTTACGTAACAGGAGAAGTCCCTGGGTGGGTGCAGAGGCCAATTTAAGTTATGAGTTTTTAATAGCATGGGCAGCTGCACTAAACAATAACTCAGAAAATGTGAGATGTTAAAGGGAAGGGAGGGACGTGGCTCTACTGTTTTCAGTGCTGCTGAAGCTTGGGCTTTATTTCCACCTTAAAATCTTTACCTGGCCATGATCTGTTGTTCCATTACTGGAGGGCAAAAATGGGAGGAATTGTCTGGGCTAAATTGCAATTAGGCAGCCCTGAGAGAGGCTGGCACCAGTTAACTTGGGATATTGGAGTGAAAAGGCCCGTAATCAGCCTTCGGTCATGTAGAACAATGCATAAAATTAAATTGACATTAATGAATAATTGTGTAATGAAAATGGAAGAGGAGAGTTAATTGCATGTTACAGTGAGTGTAATGCCTAGATAACCTTGCATTTAATGCTATTCTTAGCCCTGCTGCCAAGACTTCTACAGAGCCTCTCTCTGCAGGAAGTCATTAAAGCTGTGAGTAGATAATGCAGGCTCAGTGAAACCTAAGTGGCAACAATATAACAAGAGTTTCTTTCAGACCTTAGTGTTTTCAGAAAAAAGAGCATGTTGAGGTAATTTGTACACATCGGAATGAAAACAGGAAACTGGGAGCAATCTATTTGTAGTTTGTCCAGTTCCACAGAATTTTCAACTATTGTTGAAACCAAAGTCAGTTCATACAATCAAAGACAAGACTAACCATCAGTGCTTGCAGCACAGTAAGCATCCAGCTGTCTACAGCTAAAACTTTGTTTTGCTAATCACCTAGTGCAGCAAAGGATACAAAACACTTGACCTTAGACATAAGATGACAGTGGGAGACATCTTCAGCACTAGCCTATTGACACGGCTGGTTTGTGCTGAGAAATAAGACTCCAAAAAAGTGGAATTAAATAACTTGGTCTGTTTTCTATATCTTTGAAGACCACAAATAATGAGTGTTTGTATGTGCAGGGATATTTCCCAAAACATTTAAGCTGATATTCTCCATAAAACAAACTCCCCATATTTCTCTTTGTAGACTTTTAAAAATCAGATTTCAGAATAAGGTGTTTGTTTGTTTTTAATATTTCGAATGTCCCAGGAGAGTTTACTCCGATAGAGATACTTGTTTTTGCCTTAGGGACAGTGGTTGCCATCATGATGTTGTATTGATTACAGTGGGATTGTCCTTCAACAGTATGACCCTGCTTTTAATGTAGACTTAGCAGTCGGGAAGCTAAAAGAACCAGAAGAAAGCTTGCCTCATGAAAACCAACCAAGCTCAGAACAAACAATCAAAAATCCTGAAGAGCAAATATTTTCAATGTATATAAATTTGGAGTTACTTAAACAATGTATTTACATTTCCAGTATTAAAAAGTAAATAATTTTAATAAAGTCAATGGTTTATCATTGCTGACATTACCTCTGCATTACAATTCTTTTTGTAAACGGTGAATATTTAGTTCAGCAAAAGATGACTGGAAAAATGATTATATTCAGCAGGCTATTCTCCATTTGTGAACACTATACAAACTCATCTACTTTGGCTATGTATATTCTGTAGATAGTTTGTGTTACAAAATGATACAAAGAGAAGCATCCTGTTACATTTTCAGTCTTAACTGAGACTTGACTAACTCATCGTACAGATGAAATATATGAGCATTTGGATTCAGTCTCTTTAGACAGGCTATTGACCTGCAGTCATCTTCTGCACTAGAACTGCCTCCAAGAGCAACAAGGAAAAGAATGCTACTTGCTTGGATGATCTTGCCCCTTGGGGAAAACTAAGAATTTGCTGTCTTAATTTCTGCAGTTCTGTTCTTATATTCATTGGAAATGGTATGGGGAGTTCATGTTAACACTGAGGGTGGTATAAACTCATCGTTGACCAAGATCCTACCTCCATGTGCATGAACAAGAGACTTGACAGAAAGCGTAGTGAGGAATTTCATGGGCTGTGGCTGCACCTGAACCATGGCTGTAGACAGCTTCTTAAAAAAAAAAAAAAAATGAACTTGTCAGTGGTGCTGTAGTCTTTACTTCTTCCACTCAATTAGTTAACAATGTTTCTCAGAAACCTGTGGCTAAGAGGCAGAATGAACCACAAAGGCTTTTGTAAACTGCAAACTGTTAATAAATATAAGGTGGTGATGAAAGTTGTCTGTGAAGCTCGAAGGCAGCAATAGATTTCCAAATGAAATGGCTTTTCATTTGGTTTTTTGTTTGGTTGGTTTTGTGGTGGTGGTTGTTTTTTGTTGTTTGTTCATTTTTTCCAGTGCATAACTGATCTGTGGACCTAACTGTAACAAGGTGACACAGATGAAGACTGTAACAGGTTTCAACTTTTCAGTCCTTTGACTTAGGCATGACTACCAGGCAATGAGAACATGCACAATTACAATCAATAACATTACCAGAAGTTAAGAGAAACTTCAGAAGGCCCCTCCAGTGCTGCCGGCTCTTGGGCTTTCTGCAGCTTCCCTATTCCAACGTTACCATTACTTTGTTCCTGTTCCATGAATTGGCTCCTTCCCGTAATACACATTAGAAATACGAATCTGTTACTGTATGGTGTGGCTGTCACTATATGAAAATGCCCGTCACTGAGGCAGGCCAAACAATTTAAACTGTGATGTATTTTATCAGCCATTTTTATTGAAACAGTTGAATGTTCACCTTGTAGGGCTGAGGAGCCCTTTGGCAGATTTTTCCTGTCCTACACAACCAGGATATTTTGCAGATCCTCTCCTCTCTCTGGTTAGAAGCCTCTCTTGTTCACATCTTAGTGGAACCTCTCCTATTTTTGTGCAGTTATGATTTCATTTCCAGCAGCCACAGCCATGGTGACAGTAACTCAGAACAAAACTTTTTATTATTTTCTGCTAAGCTGTTGTGCACGACAGCAATGATGCTTTGTCCAATGTGCTTAACAGTTTGTACATTCATAATCCATACATTTCTTTCTAGTTATTATGCTGTATTCTGAACATTATGGAAGTTGACTCCACATAAAATGTAGTTTTTCAACTGAAGTGTTTAAATGTGGTCATGGATATAAGTAATCTGTTCATAATGAGAACAACTTTGAAAGCAATCCACTTACATTAATTCAGTGGACTATTCAGATTTTCTGGATATACTCTGAGTCATGCAAAGCCCTGTTGAGTGCATTTGCTATACAAAAGAACGCAGGGATGCTCACTATTAAGAATATCAACGCAGCATGGACAATATGGTTGACATCCACATATGGCACAGTGGCCTGCAGATAACATGGACAAATGCTGGTGGCAAATCAAAGCTTGTGTGAGTACTTAGACTTGCAAAAGGAGGAGTGTAAAATGTTGCATTGGTGTTGATCTTAATGCTTTCACAAGAGAGTGTGAACAGGGATAGATCCAGACTGGTGTAAATGGGGCCATGCAGCCCTGTGGCTGCAGTCACATATGGTGATATGGGATCATGTACCACCCTAGCTAGTGCTCGGGGAGGACACGGAAGTCTTCTTTTCTCATTCCCACAGATGCTAGAACATCCATGCTTTGATAGTGAAGCAACCAGGAATTCAGTTCAGCTGAATCCCATTTTAAACTTCAGCTGGGAGTCAACACCAGAATATCTTTGGTATTGAATTGACACTTAGATTTTGAACTTGCATATCATCTTTCAGTTTCTGCATATACTTCACCTACTGCTTTGTGTGATGCATTATATAAATGGCTTTTTTGTTAATTGCTCTGATATTTTTCCAACATGTGTCCCAGGCTCTGTTCTTCATTCATCTTTCCCATGGAATGAACAAGCTAGGAGAACTGTATTAATTTCCTTCCTTAAGCTACCTAACATGTGTTTTAAGCTGTTCAAACAACTGAGCACAGAATTGTCACATCAGATTCTTTGAGATTGAAAGAGAGTAGAGAGGAGCTAAACTTCAACCTTATACTGCTCTTCCCCTTCCATGGTAACTGCTATAAGGAAAATGAAACAATAAAGTCACTGATAAGTCATCGCCCTTTTTACGTCTTCAGTGTAGCATGAATTTTTTATTTTCTTTTCTGCATTCTTCTCATCTATATTCAAGGATTTTGTATAATATGGTAAGGTGGAGCTCTTTGCCTTAAAATGTATGGATGTGGGTCTGTTTTTACTGTTTACTTTGTCCTAGTACCAGTACATTAGCCTTTGTGGATTTCGTTAATCCAGATTTACTTGTGTGAGAGTTGACTCTGACCCAGAACGTGCCTCATGCACTGCATTTTAAAGATTGGGAGTGTGTTTTCGTGAATTCTAGCTGAAGCTCAAATAGATATTGAAGCTGTATAGACAATATGTGGATTCTCTAATAAAGTTCATAATTCACTAGAATTCAGTGAAAAAAACTAAACTATATTCATCAGGAATCTAACATTTGACAACTTTCTGGGTGGCATAAATCAGTATATTTAGCAGATATTTTCAGCTTATTGTCATCTTGGTATTTTGTATTCTCAAACTGATCTGACAGCTCACAGACTTGGGATTTTGCTGAATTGTTCAAAATTATGAGTTGTGATGGTCTTTCTCTAAACTGCACATTATTTTGACCAAATGAATTCCCTGTTTCCTCTTGTGTTCGAGGCCTGTGGACTTTGCTGAAGGTCAAAACAAAGGAAAAGAGCAGTCAAATGCAATTTGAGAAGTTGTAGTTAGGTTATAAAATAGGGAGTGGATGGGGCAATAGTTCTCCAAAGCATTGGGAAAGAGTTTAAGAGCATGGCAGGGTTTTTCTGTTGGCACATTGCTATTAGGAGTGTAAGTTTTGCCAAAGGAGACTGACTCGTTCGTTCCTAGGCTCATTAAAATGAAGAAAATGAGGACAAATCCACTTCCTCATATAGCTCTGCTTGACAAGCATGTAAAGAGGATAAGGATCGTTTGATCAGTCTGTAAGCATCTGCCGTCGGGAAAGGGATTTTGGGTAGAAGCGCTGTAAGACAATCAAGACAAAGTATGAGATCCAA
The DNA here is from genome assembly GCF_037038585.1 of Patagioenas fasciata. Classification (NCBI taxonomy): domain Eukaryota; kingdom Metazoa; phylum Chordata; class Aves; order Columbiformes; family Columbidae; genus Patagioenas; species Patagioenas fasciata. The sequence continues at coordinate 33,508,985 of NC_092525.1, forward strand.
GAAAGTTTAGGTTTTTAGTAGTCAGGGTAACTGACTGTTGCAACAGGTCAAGGCCTGTGGGCTCCTTCTCACTAGAAAGCATTGAGTAATTGTAGAGGTTGTTCTTAAAGTTCTGTGCTAATTTTGGTAAAGGAGGTTTTGGAAGGTGACGGCTGAGTCCATGGCGTGCTGTGCTGGCAGCACTCTTGACACCATGTGAAATGCAAACAGCTGTGGATACATGGACACTGCAGATTAAGAAGTGCCCCTATCCCAGTTCTGCCACTGGTTCCTCTGGGGAAAAAAGAGCAGGTTCCTTGTGAAAAGAATGTTATATATTCTTACAGGGAATATTTGCTTTTTTGGCAGGTTATGCTGTACCTAGATGTTGGCAGTAATTTTTATTACATGTTCTATAGTCTGGTTGGATAATCCTTTCGATTTTGCATGAACGTACATTTGGTGAAAAATATAATTCAGAAAGTAACTTTTGTCTGATACCTAAAGAAAATTGAGTGAAAGGTATTATTATACTGATATTTTATTACAGTATTTATCTAACATCTTAGAAGTGCAAGGAAATATAGTTCTTGATTCAGTTTTTCGTAACTTTTACACAAACATGTTGATTTCCCAGAACTGACTAACCAATTAAATTAAGTTTTCTGATCTTACTCATTTTTAATAGCTCTATTATTCACTGTATCAAAAAATCAAAGAATGATAAGATAATTTTCTCTTGAAACTATGCAAGTCACTGAATTAATTTAAAAGATACTGAATCAAGACACACTTTGGGATGATTGAAGGGCTAAAGCTGAATCTCTATTATTCAAGCTTGCTAAACTCAGTTCAGTGGGACAAATTAATTACAGCTATAACTGGAACCAAAAGGATCAACAACTCACACACAAGTGATTGGTTTCTCTGAGCCTAAACACTGCGTATACCTTCCTACACTGAAATCAAGATTCTATCTAGATTAATAAATGATATAAGTAAATAAGGAGGTGATATAGCTGAATAATTGATTAGGTTAAGGAAATGCAAAACTTTTCATTAGGAGAATTTTTTTTTAGCTGTGTGATAGTTAATAAAATACAAAGCTCACAATGACACTTCCTTTCTTTTATAGAAACCTGTATGTGCTTTAATCAGTTTTTAAATACTTTTAGATGATATTTAAGTTACCGTCTTACCAAAAAAAATGTTAAATATAATGTGTCATAATAGTAATTTCCTTTGAGACCAGATATTTTTTCATTTCACCTTGTTAAAGCAAAACTTTGTTTTCTCATAGCTTATCAGGATAAGGAATATGTTTTATATTGAACAAGGACGGTTATCTTTCAGGCTCTATCTTTATTTAATAATGAGAAAGGCTGGCTTTTCTGCTGTTGTGCAGTTCTTACAAACTTATACCGATGATTACTAGAGGTTTTAATTGCAATGTTACAGGCAGCTGGAGATTGTTATTATCTCCTGAATCTGTAGCAATTATGTAAGATACCACAGCAGTGGTACTTTCAGAATTCTTGTCATTATCTACCTAGCTTGGTCAAAAAAAAAGTGATGAGAATGGTAGAATTACATCCTGAGAAAACGCCTGTGACTGGGTTGAGTGGCCATACACTGTCTCAGGTTTACGCACTGTAGCACGCTGATACTCTGCTTGCCTTGTCTTCTGTACCTGCTGAAGTTGCTGGCATGTCTGAACACTCCCTGAGCCTGGCCAAATCTCTGTCTGTGCTTGTGATGTTCTTCTCAGATTTCCCTTTTCTATATTTGTTTAGATTGGAAAATCTGATCGAGTGCGTGGTTCAGGATACCAAAGGCAACTGCCACAGAGAGGGGATCTCTGACGCTTGCTCAAATGTGCCTGTGCAATTGGCTTCATTTTCCCACCACCTCTGAACATTATCAACCACACCTGGAAAAAGCCCAGCTCCTGTTTTAATGCCGCCTTTTATTATGTTGTCACTTTAAAAAATTTCTGTTTCTGTAAGACGTAGATCTTAAATCACGTGTCAAAAGATTCTCTAAAGTGTTTAGATGGTTAGAAAGACAAATGCTTAGTGGAATTCTCAAAATAACTGAAATTAAGTGCTTAAATCCCATTGATTGAAATAGAAGTCAGGATTGCAACTTCCTTAGTATTTAGGAAAACCCTATCCAGCACAACATGACACATTTGAAAGTCTGGCCTTCAGGGCTTGTGTTTTCTGGAGACCCAGAAAACGAATATTATTCAATTTACAACACTTTACCTCTGAACAAACTTAATGAGTCCTACTTTTATATCATCCTTATATTAATATTCCACACACCATCACCCTCACCTCATTTTTTCCCTACAAATTGCCTGCAAGCAGGTTACTTCTGCTGATGCCCCAGAAGCAACAAGTCTGAGATCTACCAGAGGGAAGCGTGTTTGAGAGTTAGAAGGCCCTGCAGAGGAAGAAGTCCCCGCTCAGTATGTCTCTGTCTAAACAAGGATGTTTTGTCCTTAATCAAAGTCAACACGTGAACTGGGAATAAGAAGGTCTTACATATCCAGCACTGCCAAAGGTTTAGAGCTTTGTCATTTAGGCCAATAGTTTGTTTAATTGCATACATTCTTCTTACTTGTGAAACTGGGGAAATGAGATAAATCAAAGGAGATTTCATTCAGCCCAAACATCTTATTGTTAGTGTTTTCTTTCTCAAATAAACCAAAAAGAAGCTCAAAATACCATACCACAATTTTTTAGCTTATTCGTATTCCTTTTAGAAAATGTTATTACTCTGAAGGGACTTAAACAATTACCAGTTTACAAAATCGTTACTTTAATTTTATTTTATTTCTTGTGTGTTGTCTCTTGCAAGCAAAGTAAATAGATCTTTAGCTGGCAGTTGGCAGGATGATGTAAGGGTAGAGAGAGTATAAACAAGAAAGGAGCTGCTGATTCAACTAGGTGGGGAAAGCTGGAACTGCACCATGAAACACATGATACCTCATAACACTATTTCATTTAAAGAGTAGTGTTACAGTTTAAAGCTATAACACTGGTATACTACTAAAAACCAACCAAACAAAAAGACCACCAAAAAACCAAACACCGCACTCCAAAAGACATCTTCCAAAATTCTGGGAAGACTCTTAATGGTGTGAAGTGTTGTGATCCAAACTACAGAGAAATTCCTCTGCTGATCAAAACCATTGTTTACAAATATTGTTGTGATCTGTAGTCTTAAAAGAGGCTATATAAACTAGAACGTCCCAGCGGTACTCTTGGGAATCACCAACTGTGAAGTGAAAATGTTACCTCTTAGGCAGTGCTGAAAAGAGGATGCTCTGTGTCTGAGGATCACTCCCTGAGAGGCGTTATGGCTTTTCTCATCCTCCGCTTAAAAGTTCCTTTTGTGTCCTATGGCTTATTTCCACCTTTGTGCACCCCTTTCAGAGCCAGCACGTAGCCCTCAGCCTGACACAAACTGCAGCGTTTATGTTATCTCCACGTTCAGAACCTTCGTGAGAGTAACCTTGTCCCAGAGGAGTCCCTGGCCTGGAAGACACTGCACAAAATGGGCAGTGGAGGGCTGGACTCAGCTGCGCAGCAGCCTAAAGGAGAGGAACCTATCAGCCACATATTCATCAGCTTCATGCACTGTCTACACTTCTTACTGTCATTTGGAAATGATGACCTAGTCAGTAAATTATCAGAGAGAAAATGTTAGAAAAAATTTTCCAAGAGGAGGTAATATCAGAAAGTTTAAAGCTGTCTTCTCTGTCATTAAGTACCTTTTACCTGAGCTTAGCTGCGAACACCAATAGAGTGCTTATGAGGAACACTGGCAAAATCATATGCTACTTACACAGGATGTATCTGTTTCCTGTCATATTTGTAGCTCATAAATACTTAACTCTATTGATATACCCTGCAGAACATAGCTAGGGATTAATACAAGGATTACACAACCGCCATGGTGCCCAGTGGAATCTATAACAATTTTATGTTAAGGAAGGTGTATACTTTGTTGTCTTCATATAAATGACACATGATTCCTACCTTTTTTTCTTTGTCTCTACTGTGCTTTAGCTGTGTCAATATCAAAATGTTTACTCTGCATAGAGATGATTATTCCAGTTTGGAATTTTTATGAGACCTGAGCCCAGGCCTGACCTTTCTTAGATGAATTCTGGCACTACCTGGCCATACACGCTTCCTAATTGCTGGTTACAGCTTCTCATTACAAGATTACACTTATAACCAGGGAATCGAAGCAGGATGTTTGAATCCGTTCTGTGTCAGATTCAGCTGTGATTGAAACTGTTTTGGTTGAGCTCTGATTCCACAAGCCAGTAACAGTTTGTTGTTCAGTTCACAGGCTCTCAGCATAGGTCTTCAACCAGGGGAGATGTTAGCCTCCATCTCCTCCCACTCCATGAGCATAATCTTTAGTCCTGGACCTGTATTGGATGTTTTTAATAGCTTAAATATAGTACAGGGGATCATACTGCAGTTGGACCAGCACTAGCCAGCGGAGTAGGAATGATAGGAGGATCAGCTTATCAGCAGGTAAAGTCTCCTTCCCCTTGAGAAAAGCCAAACCCACTAGCCGCGCACATGCATATCTTCCTGCCTCTAGGCATTGTAGTGGCATTACTGGAGGAAAGAAAAGCTGGTGAACAACAGTGTTCTCCCCCATGAGAAACAGGCGTCACAAGAAGCAGTTTACCAGGATCCCACTTTAGCAGGTAGTCCTCAAGGGTAGCTGGTTCCAGGGAAGAAAGTTTGTGACCATCTGCTGGTGCACAGTGTGGCGAGGGGTGGGGGAACAAGAGACACAGGGGCAGTGGTGTTTTTTGAAGGACTCTTGAAGGCAAGCTGTCTTATTGTTACACAGAACATGCCAAGGGATGTCACTTTTCAGCTGAACTGGTGTTCTGAGCTGGAAAGGTCTTTGTTTTGCTTTAGTTCCAGTTTGGGATCTGGGATCAGCAAAATTTCCAAAATAACAGCTTAAGATTAGTTCCAGCATTGGAAAACATTTTGAACCAGTTTATGGTTCAGGTTTAGTTTGACTTTTTCTCATAATGGAAGAATGAGAAATATTACTTTCTTAGTCAATTACTGACACTGATTTTTAAAAAGAAGCTGCAAAAATACGTGGGATGTGCTCTATTCTTTAATAAGTATTTATAGTTAAGAAAGTCAATATCATGGATGATTTAATCATAGTAGAAGCCCCCTGATTTTTGCCTCAGTGCTCTGAGAGGGCATTCATGTATTTCTTGGTACAAAAGCAAAGGCCTTGTATGTCTTTCAGTAACTCTCTTGCCTCAGCCAAATTTGTGCTGGAGCAGCTTTGTTGTAATGCATTTGGTTACATGCAGGATTCTGGGTGTTGTGTTGCTGTCCTTACAAGCAGATCCTGTTTGAAAGTTAAATCTGTGTGTGTGTCTGTGCTGTGCAAGGCCTGGCCTATGCTTATATTGTTTCAGTTTGTCTTACTCAGTAACTTTTTTCTCGGTTGCTAATGGTGCTGGTTCTCACCTCAGACGATGCGAACACTGTTGTAGTCCCAGGAGACTAATACAGTCAATTTATGATTCTGCTTTGATTTTGGTGTTTAAACAAATGGCTGCAGAAGGGACCCTGGGAAATGCATGCCCCTGACTCTGACTTCAATCCCTGGTGAGACGGACTGAGTCCCTCTCAGAGAGAAAGGTCACTGAGCACATGGTGTCAAACATGATCTGTTGGGAGTCATCATGGCTTCTGCAGAGGGAAATGCTGCCACACTGCCCTGTTCTGCCAGCATGTAGCATGTAGATAAAGAAGAGCTAGTGGACATACTGAACTCAACTTCCAAAAAGCTTTTAGCAGTTTTCCTCACCAAACACCTCTGCACTGTTCTTTTACAAATTGAAATCTGGTAAATAGATAGTAATCAAAGGGCAAAGGATAACCAGGACTTTTCAGGATGGGGAGTGTTGGTGGTGTCATCTCAAATTACAGAGATTTGTGCTGGGATACATTCTGTTCAACATTGTCATTAGCGACCTGGAAAAGGGAGTGAACAGTTAAATCTCCAAGTTTGCCATTACTGTACTCTCCTGGATCGCCAAATATTGTGCCAATGGTAGTGAAGTCCAAAATGACATCAGAAAAATGAATAAATTGTTGAAAAGCTGGCAAAAGAGCTCCCATGTAGATAAATGTAAATGTACAAAAATAATCTCAACTTTCTATGCAATGCTGAGCTCAGAACTGACAGGTACAACACAGGAGAGAGATTTCGGAGTCATCATTGACAGTTCTCTGAACTTATCAGCTCCATCAACTGTAACAGTCAAAAAAGCCAGCAAAATGTTGGGCATCAGCAAGAATGTTGGTACAAGACAGAGGGTGTTGTTTTATCATTTTATAAAACTTCGGTGCACCCACATCTTGGTGTATAATTCTAATCTCCAATCTCAAAAACGACATAGTCAATTTAGACAACTCTCTTATAAGGAGAGACTAAATAGTGTTTGGTTTGGTGAGGAGAAGATGGGTCAAGGTGTGATCAGTGTGAGGGAAATTATCACAGTTTGCAAAACCATGAAGGCAGCAAATGAGCTGAACTTCTGTTCACTAAATCTCACGATGCTGGAACTGGAGGCACAGATCAAAAGACAGAAGAGTTGTTTTACAATAGGTTAAAGGAGGTATTTCCTTTCAAGACAAGTAGTAAACTACTGGAACTTGGTGCCATAAGTGAATGTGGATGATAGTTAGACCACTGCTATCTTCTTACTAAAGTGAGAGATGGCATACTACCTTTCCTTTTAGTTCTGCTGGAGTGGGGTGTTGACGGCATGGTATGATAGATGCCATGACAGCAGACAGACTGGCAGAAAGAAGATTTTTTTAATATATTTTCTATGAGACTGTGATGTTCAGCTATTAAATACAGTTTGTACCTCTTCTGTTAGGGAAGTCCCCTGCCCTCCCACAGCGATACACCAGCTCTGTAACTGCCTCCTTCTTCACAGTCTCCACAAACCAAACACAGGCCGTCTTCTAGCTAATGAAATCTTAGGATTTGTGGCTGCCAGCAGCAGAAAGCTTATTGGCATTTCATCACTTTTTTGTTAAATATAACATCAGGGTTTGAAGCTGTGGTTTTGCTCCCTCATATACTGTTTCTGGAGGCTCGATCGTGGACTGGTTTGATAGCATCAGCAGTCTGGCAAATCTGCACCTTCTCTCTTGGATGTACATCTAATAATTTGTGTCTGGGAAGATATTTCCAAGTATATTGTGGGGAAAAAAGTGATTAAATATTGTCTGTTTTGGTTGCTTCCATGGAAGCAGTAAGAAAGTGAGGAAAGATGCACATCATCTTCCATGGTAGAATTTTAAAGTGTATCTCAAGGTCTGAAATGCGCAGGGGAGAGCGAGCTGTGAACTGTTACTGGGAACAGGACAAGTGTCCTTCATGGCTGATCACCCATCAGCTGGAAGGTTTTGTATCTCTTATTAATGATGGTTACTAGTAAATGCTGCTTCCGAGGAAGGCAGGATGCTTACCACCTGTGCTTGTGTTGGCATTGTGAACTGGTACATAAGTAACTGCGTCTCATGTTTCCTCATGCAGTTTTTTTCACCGTTTGTCACAGAGCTTTGTGGTATTGGTGTGCTCTTTAGCCCCAATGACTTTTGGTCACAACAGTAACTCTTCCACTTTTTGTTTCCTTTGTGCTAAGCTAAGAGATGTCTTGGTGATGCTCACCTGCCCCAAATAGTCCTACATGCTGTCATTTCCAAGTCATGTTCCTGCATTGTACTTTGTACGAAGACGTGTGGTCCACCAGCATGGTAGCATGGGCCAGTTCAAACACGTTCCGCTTGCACAGCTCTGGCTTCATACCTGGGTCTGGATGTGATTCAAGTTGTTGGATTTAATTAGAAAGTTGTGTCTATTTTGGGGCCTACTTAATCGACTTAGCAATAGCCCTTGTACACAGACCCTATCCTGTTGTCAGCGTTGGTGCCTCCTGATAAATCTCAAAGTACTTTTTTGGTCACTGAAGAGCAGTTAAAATTAATATTTGATAGGTTTCATTATGTCATGCCACTGGCTGCTCCTGCTACAGGTGCACTAACAAGAAAGTAAGTAAAACAAGGTGCAGCAAGTCATCTAGTATTATCTGAGACTTCGTGCCATATAGGGAGGAGTCCCACTACAGAAACTTACGTCAAATGAATCTTTTCAAGTGCAGTTTATGCAAGTTTTGTTGCAGAATGTGTAAGAAATGGCCACTGCAAGCATTTCATCTAGTGTATATCTCTCTAAAAGCAGAAATGCTTTGGAGTGAAAGGAAGAGTTGCAGTAAGTTTTTCCAAGTGACACATTTGGCTGGGAACAAGGAGACAGCATCATTCCTTGCTGCTCACCTACCCTGCAGTGTCAGCTGGACCATGCACCCTCACTTCTCTGAGTAGAGCTGCTCCATCTGTAAAATGAGGGCACTGCAAAGCAAATAACATCTGTGGGCGAAGGGACTCGTGGGTGTTGCGTGTTCCACGCTACGGTTAAAGTAATACAGGTAATTGTACTGTAAGACAACTTGTGTATCTGGAAATGATCTCTCTGTCATTCACACCTACTTCACCTCTCACAAAGGTATCAAATACTCTGTTAATGTCATTTTTGATGATCATCTACATGGGCAAAAATCTGTGTCGCATAATTCTTTCTTTGTGAGAATATGGGTCACCTAGCCAGTGAAGTTGATAAGACTGAAAAAAAGAGCAGTTTTGTCCTCCCAGGGTTGGGTTGTTGGTGGTTTTGTTTGGTTTTGTGTTGGTTGGGGTTTTTTTTGTGGGTTTTGTTGTTTGTTTGTTTTTTTAAGAAAAAAATAGCTGAGCTGTAATCATATTTGGGATGATCTCAATGTGTAATTCTATCCAATAGCCAGAAACTGGTCTACAGAAAGAGATGACTTTTTGCATACCTCTTGCAAACTCAGTCTGCCTTAATCACCTCCTCCACCTAAGAGATTTAAAGGTGGTCTCCTGTCTTAGGAAAGCAGATATGTTAGAATGCCTCAACTTTCTTCTCCCCCTTGGTGGTGGGTTGGGAGGTCTGAGTTGCAGCAGACGCTGCAGACACGGCTTTGTTACTGCTTTACATCAAAAAAAGGAAGAGAGTTGCAGCTTTTGATACCTGTCATCCTTGATGCTAGTTCTGCACATAATAGCCTGTTACGAACAACTGAAAAGAATATTTCATAGTTACTTTCTTCAACATTTTATTTGTGGAAGTAGGTTTCTGGAATGTTAAGAAAAATTGGATCATGGCTCAGGATTTATTTTTTAATGTTAATTTTTAAGTTAGCACCTGTGGGACATGGTGCAAGCTGTTTGCAGAGCAGAAATCACAATTCTCAGCCAGCTCTCTATTACTTTGTATCAAGTCTTCCTGTTTTCCAGTAACTGTGAAAAGTTTAATGTTGAATCTTGTTACAGTAGTTTGCAAAAGTGACTGTTCTCTAGAAAACTTATGTTCTGCATTTTTCAAGTTTTTCAGCCTTATTCTGGCAAGTATAAGCAGTTTATTTACATCATTCTCCTAATATATAACACAATAGTTGCTTCAAGGGTTTTGGGGCTTGGTGTTAGTCTGCTTGTCACAAAGTTCTGTAGACAGGCTATAATAAGTTAAATTGTGAAGTTTTAGCAGTTATGGGCCATATTGAATCTTTTTTGTCCTAGTGTGTAAAGACCGGAGGAAATCTCCGTTGCTGTAGCCAAAGAAACGCAAAATTTGTTTTCAGTAATTCTGCTACAGAGATAACATACCAGATAGATAATATAGAATGAAAAGACGTTTTATGATTTTGTTTCCTGTTAAATTACTTGCAAAAATATATTAAGTTCAGTTACACGACAGGAAAAATGGTTCCTACTAGTTTCTACGTGACTCTCACTGATCTGTACTGGAGAGGCTGCCTAGACAGACAGCCAGCCAGCTACGTGCAGGGCTTTCTGCAGGTTCCTTGTCCTGCAGGTGTTAATTTTTTGACAATTTCTGTGTGGACGAGTTTCTGATTGAGGACTTGAAACCCCTGCTCTGATTTTCTGAGGAAACAAACCCATAAAAATTGAATCAGACTTCTTCTTTCTTGAGTGCATATATAGTACCAAGTAGCTTCAAAATTTTGTGTCCAAATATCTTGGTCTAACCACACCACATCTAAATCAAGAGTGAGAAAAAAGGGGTAATGAAAGGGACATGACAGTTGCGCATCCCTTGAGAGCCTAATATTGATCTGCACTGATCAGGTTGCTCTGCACAATGTAAAGCAGGGGAAAAGGTTCTCTGTCTTGCACCAGGCGCCCATAGACTTTAGGAGTCGTTTGTCCATTCAGAGACAGCCTGCTGCCCTTGGTGAAGTCTGGTGTATGATATTAGAGGGAAGAAAATATAGTGAAACTGATGCCCTTTTTCCTTTTTTTAATATTCTTTATTGTTCTTTTTGATTTATTTTCTATTTTCTTTTATATTCTTTATTTTTCTTTTCTTTTTCTATATTCTTATTTTTCTTCTTTTTTTTTTTTTTTTTTTTAAACATTGACAATATCCATTGTCAAGACTTCTTCCAGGAAAGGACAAAGAAATGTAATGGAATCATTTTATGAAGTGAGACCCTAGAAAATATACTTTGCAATAGGTCCTTTCAGGGAAAGGGAGCTGTACCAAGTGAAGATCCTGCCCTACACAAGCCATATCCAGGCAGCTAGTATGATACCCAGGTCATTCACGATGCCTTCTTTCCTAGCAGAGTTGCATCCTGATGGACTACTAGGAAAAGCAATTTCCAGTCCTGTGTGATCTCTTTTAGAGAATACTCTGTCTGCAAAAATATTGGAAGGTTTACGGAAATGACAGTGGATGCAACCAAATAGTTAGTGCATGCACAATAAAGCAGTGATTGCAGGTACCAAGGAAAATTAGGCTCTCTATAACTCCTGTCACTCTTTGCAAATGTAGATAATTCCAACTGTTGTCCTCGACCAAATTGGTGTCACTGAGTAGTTGTCCAGCTGGCTGCTGCCTTAAACCCCAGTGCTGGCTTCATTCCAATGGGGAAGCGATTTCCATAAGCATATAATTTATAAAGTGCTTTGGAATCCTTCAGGATGAAAGATGCTAGGTAAATGTCATGCACTGTAATACACTCAAGACATTAATAACATTTTTTTTCTGTTACTTCACGTATCAGATAAACTGAGGACAGGGAGCATGTTATGCATTTTTGGGCCAAGGCAATTGGGGGCGGGGGTGGGCACGGGGAAAGTGTATATTTTCTCAGAGCTAAGCAACAAGATTTGTACTTTGGCGTTATGTACAAGACGAAACAGCATCTAACTCCATCCCCTGGAATCTGTAGTTCAGGGCAGTTTTAGTCCCCACAGCCGCTCATCTGGCCAGTACAAATGCTGCCATCGGCTGCATGTCTTTGAAGGAGGCAAAGTCCTGTTTTAAGAAAGGAACCGCACGTTCTTCGCAGCGTGTCCTGTGCCCCAGAAGCCTGCATTGCTAGTTAGGGCTCCTGCAGAGGCAGCAACCCTGAGCAGGAGCCCCTTATCAGCACAGAGCTTGTCCTTTGGGAAACTTGGCCCTTGAGTTGCTGATAATTTTACTGTAAACCTCACCAAAGTGAAGAATGAAGGATTGAAGGATTCTAGGTGAAGAAAATCTTTGCAGGTGTATAACCTTATTTATACTTAGGCAGACTTTACTGGACTTCTTGTCAGATCTTACAGCATTTTTAAAAATTTTATCTGTCTGTAGGATACTCTGAGAACCTCCTTCTGTTGGGGTTTGGTTTGTGGTTTGTTTTGGCTTCTTTTTTTTTTTTTTTTTTTTTTTGGGCTCAGAAGGGGAAGTGTATAGAGACACCAGAAAAATAAAACCATAGTCATGAAGGGGCATAGTTTCTTTGCTTTTTGGTGTTTAGGGTTGCTTTAACCTCAAGAGAAGGCTGCTTGGAATTTTAAGTTTGGGGTGAAAGTGTTGGTCGACTTTAGTTCTCTGCGGTCTGCCTCCCTAGCTGTGGTATTGCTCTGCAGAACATCAGACATTGGAGAGCAATGGTGACCTGTGTTGTTTTAATCTCAGACTAAATGGTTCTTTTGTTTTGTTTTAAAAATGAGCCCTTAACTTCTGTAAGCTCCATTCTTCTCCAGAGCTTTGCAGAAATAAAATATATCAAGGAGGAGGCATAATATGACAAAAGTAGTGGTTTTATTGAAAGAGAGCTTTGTGGTATTTTGCTTTTGAAATGTGTTTAACACAGAGTTTAAGGATTGGCAATTTGTTTAAAGAAATGGGTAAAATATTTAAAACCGCCACTTTATTTAAACTATTGTGCCTCCTTCAGTAAACATTCAGTACATGACTGAACCCTGTATGAACTTGTGCTTGTTGCTGGTTAAATAGATTCTGAGCTTAAATGAAAAGGGGCTGCTATTGAGAACAGGACAAAAAAGTTGCATGTGCATTTTTTTTTTTTATTTGCCCACACACAAGCTCTTACCCCCCAAAATACTGCCTTCACAGGAGCTTTTATTAAAACACCGGTTTCTTTTTTTTCCTAGGCCTCAAAGTACTAAACTGAAAGCAAGCTGTTAACAGAAATGAGTAATTATTGAAGCTCTAACAGGCAGCTTTCATTGAAGTTGATTACAGCAGCCATATAATCACTTTTACGGATGCTGTAATCACAGTAGCAGGGAATGCTTGGCTTGGTTCTTATTGTTTTCACTCAGGGTGGAGGTAGGGGGCCTGCAAGAAACTCGTTTTACCACCTCGGTACAATTTCTGCTGTAAAGGAAATCTACACAGCACTGAATGAAGCAGAGAATCATTTATTCTTTCTTTATTAGCATTTTCTCCTCCCTCACATGAGAGTCTGTTGGAGTCAGGAAATTGCTGTTATTCAATATGCAAGCCAGAGGTTGTAATGACCATTTGGGAGGGTATGACCAACAATTACAGCCCTTAATGAATAGGAGTAATCTAGTTGAGACTAAACACTAGTAGCAACTCTGGTGCTGTCTCTGGTTAAATTAAAAGAACAGCAATGCAAAGGAAGTTAACAAGAATTAATTAGTTAGATCGAACTGAAAACCTACTCATTAGTGATGTTATAGGCAAAGTAAAAGCCTATCTTCAGTGCAATTAGGTAGACAAATGAATTGTACAACTGACTGATTCACACCTGCTAACAGCTGAGGGCTATAGCTGATGTGTATGGGATCCACTTTTTACAGTTCATGCATACTTGCATAGTTTAATGGATCTTGCATTCTGGAATTAGCCTTCATTCCTTCACATTTCATTTGTGTATTTGATCCAAACATTAAAGTGTTGCTTACAGATTCTGACGCGATGCGGCTGTCTACAAGACGGCTTTTAGAGAGGTCCATTGAATTGTAACGTCTGCTTAAACTGCACTGCCATGCAGAAGGGGTCTCAGTTTGCAAGTTTTTCGTGTTAGGTTTGGGTTTTTTCTGTTTTTTTTTGTTGAAAGTGAACAGATCTTCAGAGAAAGATTGTGTCATCAGTTAAAAAATAATCCCAGGATTCATTATTTTGACCCTTTGGTGAAGAAAAGAATTGGGAAGAAAAGGAAAAAGGCAAAATTCTCCAAGCTGTGGAGTAGTCATTAGGCACCTGCAGGTCTCACTGTCATCAGAGCATCCTGTATTTGTACAATAGCGTTAAGGATTCATGAAATACAACCATGACTGCAGTGATCAGAAGAGCACAAGGAGTTTTTTCCTCTCCTCATCCTGCATTTCCTTTTCCTGCTGGTGACATGATTCCTAGATTTAGGCAATGCTCACATAGGAACTGGGGAGCAGAACCAGGCTGCAACATCTAGCAAACCCTTCCTGTTTCTGCTACCGGGCGAGCTGGGACTCAGGGGGACACAGTGGTTAATTTGTACACTGTGCTTTTCAGGTGGCAAACTGAGAAGCCACGCAGTGTACACTGACACCTCTTTCTGCTGGTATAGTCTTTGTTCTAGGGTCTTATCTTGGAATTTTCTGCTTTATTAGTATTTCACAAGGACTTGCAAGTCTCTAATGTTCTGTGAGGCTGCAACAATTTCCAGTTCGATTCTGTGTTTACTTCATTGCCATGTACTCACGTTGTGGACTTAACTCTTTTGTCCCTGTTTTGACACATAGTTTTGGTCTAAAGTTATTTTAGTTGTGAGCAAGATTGCTCAAAAGCAAAACAGACATGGCGGAAAGTGCATCTGAACCTCAGGGGTTTTTCTTGAACAGAGGCTCTTCTTTTTAATACATCATGGTTTATTTTATTTATTTATTTTTAACTGTCTATCTTAAGGAGAAAATTCCCATAAAGTGAGAGAGCTTGCACTGTGGAATATATAGCTGCTCTGGCTTGGCCAGTTTCAGACTCTTGTTTTCATTTTAAAGGGGAGGTTTGAATATAAAGTACTTGATTTAAAGATTTTTTTATTAGATCCTAACAAATGACATCTCTTATTTACACACAAGAGACTGACTCCCTAAAAAGCTGCCTGAGTATGTAAATCTACCAGTCAGATATACAGATAAAATGGATTTTTTGGACTGAAATCCCAAGTAAATGTACCTATTACAACAGAAAGACCCCTCCGAGTCCTCTAAAAGCTTTTTTGGTGTATGGCTTCAATGTATGTTTATGAGGTTTTTTTAAACAAATAGAGCCAAATCCAGTTTTATTATAATTCTTTATACATATATATATGTCACCCTAGCTTTCACTGAAAATTAGGGATAGATGCACTACCCTTGTGCTTAGGGGAACTGCATGGATAGAGGTCACTGTTGCTTTCCCATAGCTACCCACAGCAGGAGCAGAAGTTGCCTCCACTAGAAAGAGGCATCCGAAGATGTCTGCGCTGAAGCGAAATGTTTCCTCTGCCTTTTGACTCCAGGCTCTGGCTTGTGGGTGGCTGAGACTTGGCACAGGGCTGCATCTCTGGGTGAATCTCACCTTCCAGCAGTGAAGGGACCAGGGTAACCAAGTCATGAGGAGCTGCAGGAGCCCAAGGGCTCCTTCAGTGCCTTGTGGGTACAGCCAGGCTGAGCGAGGGGTGCGAGAAAAACTGTGCTGAAGTTGCATGAGAGCAGTTGAACCCAGTATGTTTCTTATGTTGGGACAAGGCTGTAGTCATTTTGAAGTGGCCAAATGGATTTTTATCAAGGTTTGTTTTTAATAAAGTTATTTCCTTGCTGACAGGCAGGTTTTAACCTTCTGGAAAGAGGGGTTTGTAATAGAAATGTTGACACAACCTCCCTCTAGGGGTGCAGTTGCATTGCTGCAATAATAGTGTATGGGCAATACAGTAATAGGGCACTGACCCATAACTGACAAGAAGCAAGGCTCCAACTGCATTATAAAGGTCATTCTCTTATTTGTGAAAATGAAGTGTATTTTTTTGCACTACTCCCCGAGTTTTCTGTTCTTTCCTTTCTCTCCCACCCCCACCCCAAATCCAAACACTTTATATTTTTAATTCACTAGAGTGTTGAAATTTTTAAGGCTATTTAAAAAAAAAAAAACACACACTTAAATACAGGGATTAACCCTGGCTCTTACACCAGCTAATCTGTGTTCAGCACAGGGCACAAAAGGAAAAAAAAAAGGAAAGCCATTTTTACAGTTTCTAGGGGGCTACCAGAGAGTATCTGGGGTAGTCTAAAGGTTACTCTGAACTACACCCATCTGCAGTGGTGCTAATGGAGCATGCTGTGAGCCAGATGCAAAGAGAAAATGTCTCTGAATCTCTTCTGTGTCCACCCAGTCTCTGGTGTCATCTTCAATAGCTCAGGCTAGGCCTGAAGCTATGAAAAGTGTGAGCATTTGTAACTAAAAACCATTCAAACTCTGTCTGTACAGCCTCTCCCAAGAAGAGTCACCTTCAGTGATTCTCTTGCCTTATAGCCATATTCCTTCAAATGTTTAGGAAGGAGCACTGCACACAGCAGAGACCAAATGGAGGGCTGTGTTGCAGTCTGCCTGCATGGCACCAGCAAGGTGTGCCTTCTAGTATCGGGGAAGAGTAACCACGGTAGTTGATGTCATGAGACTGATTAAAACTAACTGCCCTGCCTGTGAGGTAGAACATTAATTGAAAATGTGCAATTTGTACAATAGACAGTAGTTAATTATCTGCTTCTTTGAACTGCTTGGTGTTTGGGATGGCTCTGC
Source organism: Patagioenas fasciata (assembly GCF_037038585.1). Lineage (NCBI taxonomy): Eukaryota > Metazoa > Chordata > Aves > Columbiformes > Columbidae > Patagioenas > Patagioenas fasciata. Next base: position 33,525,233 of record NC_092525.1, read on the forward strand.
CTATGGGGACCAGAGACATGAAGCAAAGACACAGGCAGTTTGGATGGGTAGTTGATACCATTTAAATGAGTAGGAGCTGGTTTTAAGAGTCTGTTTAATTCTTAATGTAATTTTAGATCTAGTTTATAGTAATACTAGTTGAGGTGCAATTGCCCTGTAATAAGGGTTGTTGTCAGTAGGTTACACAAGATGGCCACCTTCGTTTATGCTAAGCATTGGTATTAAAGCCTGTTATTTGGTCTGTGAAAAAGTTCTTATCAAGTGAGCCAAGGAAGAATAATTTTCACTTTATTGTGCTATAGGCATTTAGAGCCAAAGATAAGCATTTCTGACTTAACCCAGTAGAGAGCAATGGTGTGCATACACACCAGACACATAATGATAACATTAACATTTAATACGTAGAGCCTTGGTTACTTCATTTGTGGGGCCTGAGGTTTTTCATTTTCCCCTGTTTCATTTTGAGTATAACACGTAGTTTGCAGGCACAAACACATACACACCGATGCATACAAATTTAGTTAAAATGCTTTGTTTATTGGAATTCATAACCCAATTGTTCTGTTTTTATCTGTCAATGATAACCACATGATTGCTGCTGAGTAAAATATAAAATATCCAAGGATAAAAGCACAAATATTTGACTTAAACATTTATTTACTTTCTAATTCTATGGTAATTTTTAATGTATATCTCACTAACTGTATCTGCCTACACAATGAGTAAAGTGTTCATCCATTGTTATCATTTTTAAGATCAGCACACAGTTAATCAATCACAGAAAATTGGTTTATATCATATGCAAAAGATTATTAATGCCTTATTGTGTAAAAGCTTACCTAAGCTGATGTTCTCAAAACTGAAACATTTAATCACATTTGTCATATTTTGGGGTTTTTGCTGAATATACAAGACTGTGTAACACTAATTAAACCAGTGTGCAAAGAACACACTGGGAATATACTGATGAAGAAGATGAATGCACAAAGAGTGACTTCAGTGGAAATGATCTAAACAGTGATTATTTTTTTTTTTTGATAAAGGAAGATCAGTCTAAAGCAGAACCTCTGTATCTGGGATCCTCAGAATTTCTTAGTAGTTTGAAGTCTGTGTTGGACCCGAAACTGAACAGGAACTACTCGTGTACATCTGAAATCCCCTGAGATTTTGGCCAATGGTAATGGCTTTCACATGAAACAGCTGGTCTAAGGTACTGAAACACCACAGTGATGAGTAATGTGTGAGCATGTGGGAAACTTGATGAGTCTCATGAAATTTCTATTATAAAGGAAATCTTGGAATGGCAACCTATGAGCACTGTTATGTCTGCAACTGAGCTCTGCTCCTGCTTCACTCTCAGATCCAACCTGACAGGAGGGCTGTGCTGTGCTAGTCCTGTTGCTCAGCCTCAGGAGTGGGTACAGCAGTCACCTCACACACTCCTCCCTGCCCTCATATGGAAGGCCGTGCTGCTTGCTGTCTGTTGTGTTGCACCATGGTGTTTGGTTCCCTGAGCTGGGTGATGCTCAGTACAAAGCCAAGTCAAGCTGAGTGTGCGTTGCCTGCTGGGGAAGGAGAATCAGAAAAAAGCCAGAGGTGATTCTTCCAGCTCGTTGTGTTGAGTTGCATACAAAGTTTCAAGGGTTTATTGACTCCTTGGATGTTTCTATATTTGTTTTAATCTACAGCTGGTTGATATGGGGAGACTTGATTGCTGGTCTCTTATCCCTGAGGTGCCTGTTTCTGTTCAATGAGTGTCTCTGAGCTGCCCATTTGTAGAGGAGCAGGAGCCAGGGCTCACAGTGGAGCACTCTGATGCCAGGCTGCACAGCATGACCGGTTTTGTATGGTGCTTGGGACAGGGTTATCAGTGGCAAAACACCACCAGTGCCGGGCAGCAAGGTCCTGCTTGCTGCTCACCCTGCCTCTGCAGAGCCCTTGAGAGCTGAGCCTGCTGCTGGCCCTGCCACACCCTGAGTTCCAAGCAGTGGGGAGGCAGCAGCTGCTAGTGGGGACAGGGGAGATGGAGGGAGATGGCTGTGAGGTAAATCGCCAAATCCACCTTCCTTGCACAGGTGGCACAATGGGCCTCAGCCCGGAGCAGAGCTCTCCCTCCCAAGCACCACCGACCATCAGCTCAAATCCCTCAACCCCTCATCCACTCTGAGTGGGAAACTGTGACAGGTCTGGCAGCAGGAGCTTGGCACAGACAAGAGGGGAGCTGCGTTCAGGCAGCCAGTGTTGCCCTCACTCCTCAGCCGCTCACCCTTGCTCTGGCTGGTGTCAGACCTCTCTTCCTTTCCACCTGCACTTCCTCTCTTCACAGCATTTTGGTAACTTGGTAGCTAAGTAGTAAGTCAAGGCTCTTGGACAGAAAAAATTGAATCACTGGCTTTTTATTTCCACAGCCATTTGAGGCCTTTATGACAGTACTCATTCCCAGCCCTGCAGTCTCCTTCACTGCTGGTATGGGTGTTGGTGTGCTGATCAGGGGAATGATGCCAGCTAAAACTCTCCCAGGAAGAGCAAGTGCTTATTTTTAATGTAGAGTCATGGCTGTGCAGGAGAAAAGATGCAGAAATAAGACTCAACAGTCAGCAGGCGAGTGGTGGCTTAGCTTTGTGCAGCAATGGCATTGGTAGGCTGCTCTATTCAAATAGAACATGCTGTAGAGTCACTGAATGCAGGACTGAGTGATGCCATCTCTGTGTATGGAAAGGGAAACTGTGCTCAGGAAAACACCAGCTTAGAGGAAGTTTAGGCACTGAACCTGACCTGCAGGTGTCCAAACTGGCTTCTGCGGTCTTATGGTAAAAACAAAAGAGCAATGAGCAATACGGGGCAGATTTTAAATTTGTGTTCATTATTATGAGGCTACCCCTGGGAATCTCTGTTCAGCTTTTGTGTTCCTATTTTAATAAGGAGGTTAAGTACAAAAATAACACTACAAGTTAATTAAGGCCTGGATAAAATGTTTTACAGTGAGTGGGGCTTCACAGGAGTATATCAGAAAGGTGAGTGAGAGATAACAGTGTAATGTATATTCCAGGAAAAAAAAAAAAAAACACAACTAGGTGTTACACTGTATAAGCAAGTAGAGTAGAGCATAACAAGGACCGGTAGTTTCCCGGACAAAGCATGGCAGTCTAATTACAAATAAGGCCCATACTTTTAATGATGGAAGTGATTAACCACTGGGAGAGGCTACAACAGAAATGATTAGACTCTGTGACCCTTGATTTCTTTTGCGGAAAACATCCAACACCTGGCAAGTAGTACAGTTAGCGTTCCCACGTGCCCACCTTGATGAGAGGGTCTGACATCTCCCTCTTTCATTTACCTGTTCACAATTTCCCAAGCTGTTGATGGGAAGCAGTGTAACACAGCAGAAGAGCGCTGTTACTAAAAGTTCTTGCGAGTTTTACTGGTCTTAACTCCATGCAGTTCTGGCAGTTAACAGCTCTGAAGGACTGAAAGGTTCATTGCCTGTAAGGTTTCTGGTTAAAAGAACTTTAATTTCCACATTTTGTTTCTTTGCAACTGGGACTTGCAATTTTATCCACGTGAAAATAGGAAAATCTTACAGATATTAATAATCTACCAATTGTCTGTGAAAACAAAACCTACTGTGGAGTTACTACCCTGCAAGATGAAGTGCCTGTTCTTTCTCTGATCAGTAGTTAATGTGATTATTAAAATGTTACATCAAAATTATAATAAACACTGCCTGGGAAAAGTCACATAACTTCAGTGTGAGAGTGGCCCTCTTTTGGGTTTTGTTATGAACATTTGGCTTTGCAAATAATTTTCTAATTTTTTTTTATCCCTTGGAACTGTCTGTGGGAGGTTTAGTTTGTTTTTTCTTCTCTGCTTTTCTGTTCCAAGTTGACATTTTTGCCACTCTTCTCTGGTGTGGTATATTAGCTCCACTTCCCACTGCTCCAATATGTTTTGCTTGGGATAGACATGCATATTTAATAACTAGGAGAAGGATTCTTTCTAGATGTCATAGAATTGGATTATCATCCCATTAGGCATGAGGCCTCGTAACCAGGGACACTTAACTTTTGACCTTTGCGAGAAAGATCATTTAATTTAACCGCTCTTTGTATACAGCTGAACCAGGTGAATCTGGGAAATTCTCAACTCAGTTTTATGTTTGTTTAACAAATCAGGAAGGGCTTTTAGCTGGAACAGCTGTGATTTTCATCTCTTTTGATACTATCCTAATACATCCTCAAATCCTTGCCTAAGATTTCTGTCCCGTATATGGAAAGAATTGCAAGGAGATAGAAAGATAGATTAGAGAGATTATACTCAACTATATGATATGCCTAGATGTTTATCAAAGCTCTGTAATGACCATATAAACCTAGATGATAACACAGATTTGGCTATGGCTCAATCCTTAAATTTAAAATGAAAATGTCATTTGAAACCCAAATGAAAGAACGCATTTAGCTACACTTCAACAGTACGCAGCAGGTTTGGGGCTTATGTGGGTGGTATGTGAGAGTTTCAGAGCTCCCTGTCTGTACAGCGCATGGACAGCAGGCAGCCCCAGCCCGCTGAGCCTGTCTGGGTACAGGCAGCATGGACAGGCACACACTGCTCATCCAGGCATGTCAGTGGCTTTCAGACTTCCTGAAACATGTCAATGATTGCCCACTAAAGCCTACAGGTTAGCTGGCAAATTGCAAAATTTTGTTAGCAGCAAGTATTTGAATCATTACTCTAAAGCAGCTAAGGACATGGCTAGGTTCATTTGCCAGATCCAAATTTCCTCTTGGGGTATAGGGAAGAAAAGTGAAGAGGCAAAGTGATGAGCATATTTACTTCTACTGTCTTGGTATGTTTGTTTGCAGGTTTTCTGGAAGTGCAAAGAGTTTTCTCAATGTCTTAAGCATGAGCTTGTCTTTAACAAACTATGTACACCATTGCAGACAGCAATGTGGTCCAAAATCCCATATATTTAATTTAAAAATGTGTGTAGATCTTCGTAGAAGCAGGAACATTTCTTTGGAGTTTCCTTCAACTATTTAAAATGCATTAAATGCATCATGTATCTCAATGGAAGACACATCCCTGAAATATTTACATCTCTTTCCTAATGAGGAAATTTGGCTTGCTTTTCTGACTACCTGCTGTAGCTTTCTGGTGGCATGCTGTTTCATCCAGTAAAGTATATAGATACGTTTTCTCAGGGCTTCCTAGTATAATTCATAGCTTTACTTTTACACACACATCTGAACACTTAGTAGATGACCAATGCAATTCATATGGCCTGTTAAATTCTTTTGGCCCTTACAAAATCTGTATGCCAGATAATTATTTGTCCATTCTGCTTCTATCTTAGAAACTAATAAGAATGTCCTGCAAGATTTTCCAAGGGAGAGTTTCCTTATTCATGGATATGAAACTTGATTTAAAAGCTGGATCAGGCAGTGGAAGCCATGTTATAAGTGGCTAAAAAAGGAAGTTATCCATCTTTTTAAAATGGCTTTAGAAAGCATTTACTTACAATATTTCAAATTTTTTCTATGTGAATAATTACAATGTAAATGATTATCTCTTTTTTCATTTCCATAGACACTTCACTTCATGGTTACAGCCATTGTTACACATTTTCATTCTGGCTTTTGAGAACCCAGCAACAAATGAGTAAAGATTTTACCATTCATCCAGCATGTAGCCTCCAGTCCAAGGCATTATTAAATGTTGTTCAAGTGTTTTCAGGTGTGGTGAATTTGACTGAAATTAATCCCTGGAGAATAATTTGTCTAATGGACTAAAAGCTGCTGGGAAAATATTGTTTTGTTTCTCTGGTATGTGCATTTTGTTTTATTTATTTCCTAAATACTGAAAACTCAAATCCAGAGATTTTGGAAATCACTTATTTATAACAAACAAAACCAAGTTTCAGTCTTTTATAACAATATCTCTCATGGTGCTACAGGACATAGTAACTGAATAGGTAAGCCAATAAAAATATTGAGCTTCTAACTTTTGCTTTCTCTTATTTCAAACACAAACTAAACATTATGTCCTTGATGCTACGTTTATCTAACTTTTGGCAAACATGTGTCTTTGCAGGCTTTTAGCATGCGTTGGTAGAGAAATATAAATTTAGCTTACAAGAGGTGTGTGGTGGTCTGTACGTGTACACAATCTTTCTACTGTTCTCACCAGGACCACCACAGCCTTAACCAAAAAGAAACATGCTATATAAAATCTGCCCTGCGTAATGGCAAGGATATAAACAAAAGGAACAAACTGCCTTATTTTAGCAGTAGAAGATCTATGAAAAAAGTTAGCTGTGATCATTTTGTCTAGACTCACTCTCTGGAAGTTACCACGTATGCTTGTAGTGGGTTCAAGAACTGGAAATGCAGCATAAACAAAGTACAATAAGCCTAAGCTACTGGGAGCTGCCAGCATTATTTATTCAGAACTTCTGGCCATCCAGCCTTGGATGTCCAGCATTATCACATTCTGAAATTAGGAGTATTGGTTTTGTAATTTGCCTGTGCTGGATCTGAGTTTTCACATGTAGTTTACACAACAATACTTCTTGTAGATCTTTTCTTTTTCTATAGAAATTAATTGCCCGTAGCACAATGATTTATAGTCAAACTGAACATGATTATTAATTTTCCTGATGATTGTACCAGTGGGCGGCAACAAATCTACTCCTGATAGGACCAGCTTTGAAATGCTGTGAAAACTGAAATGTCCATAAAGTAATAACAACTAATTTTTACCTTAATCAACTTACACTTTAAAAGAATTTAATATAGGGCACTTGTGCCTTGTGGGGAAACTTATTTGAAACCTACTGTAAGATGCTGAGTTATTTATGAGAATAATTATACATTTGTTACTTGAGTTTGTACTGGGAAATCAGGCTCTGAAATTAGACCAAAATACCATTAAAAATGAAATCAATGTTGTATGTGTTAGAAACTCCAGCACTGAGGTAAATAGTATTTAACAGAGAAAAGAACAGCAGTTATCAGGAAATCTGTAACAGAGAAAAGAACAGTGATTATTAGGGAATATTAAAGCTTGACAAACTCAGCTCACATTTTCAGTCTTGTTTCTGCTTAGTGATGCCTTTGAGCTAGAGTAGGATCACCCCGGTGTTCCTCTGAGCTCCCTGGTGACGGGGAGAAGGAGTGTGCACACCGCTGGCCCTCTGGACTGGCATCTGTCTGCACAGCAGGGGCTGCCTTCCCTTTCCATGCTGTTCTTCGCTTTGTGGAGCCGCAGCCTCGGAAAGGCCCTTGACCTCTCTCACTGGCCCAACACCCTGGCACCGTGTCTCTGCCCCCCAGGCTTGCTGGAAAGTCCCAAAGGATCCAGCTAAACGGAAGGGGGAAGGTGGGAAGCTCAGTGAGGAGCAGCCCAGGCCTGCAGAGCAGTCAAGCACCAAACACAAATTTTAGTTGACAGGCATAATCTCTTACTGCCTGGTGAGATGCAGCCTGGTGTGGAGGCCACAAGGGGATCCTGGTGATGCCACTTCTAGCCTTGATTTACTCTCTAACTTTGGGAAAGTCTCTTCATGTTTTGGGTCTGAGCGTCCTTATCTACAGAATGACACTTCTTCCATTTGTAAAACACTTTGGTGTAAGCATGAAAGCTGCCACCTAAGAGACATGTAGTGAGAGAATTAGTCAGGATGAATGACGGAGTTGTGAATTTTGGACATAGTGCCCGTGGTCTGTTTTTCTCTTCCAGTTTTGGACAAATAATCTGTGCAAACAACATCCAGCCTGTAGGGGTTTGCAAGGCCTTGCAGTTGGACTGTGGTACACACAGGATTTGCAGATTGTTTGGAAATTTACCTGTTGTTCCTCTTACAGAATACAGAAGTACAGAGCTTAGTTGTGCCTTGGCTTTTCTCTGGGAGAGCTTGAAGAAGAATCACAGAGCATATATGACATAGTGTGATCAAATGCCAGAAATATTTTGTTCTTTTTTCTTTCCGTGATTAGTAGCATTATGCAGTTATGCAAATAATCTGTTATTTATATCTAGACACATTATGCAGTTATGCAAATATTCCATAAATAATTAATATTTCCCACAGTTATTTGGGGGGAAATATTCCCCCAAAGCATGTAACATCAGCTGTTTAATATGCCGCGTGTATTGTACACATTTCTAGTTGTGTCGTACCTCAGGTGCCCAACTCAGTGCGGCTCCCAAACACCAGTGCATGGGCCAGTAGCAGCCTTCAGACTCCAGCAGGGCTGTGGCTGATTGTATAGAGTAGACTGTTGCCATGTGTTAGTATAACTCCTCTTCTGCCTTGTTTCCACCTGCTTTCTTTTGATGTAAGAAATGGCAGAAGGCACTGCAATCGTGGTGTTTGCCACAGAGCACCAGGTAGGTGGTGATCTCAGAGAGAATTACTCATACTAACTACCTTAATCATCTCACTGAACTGTGATTAAGAGCACAGCACAGGAACCTGAGACCTAAACTGCCCATGAAGAGGTACCTGGGTACTGTCAGAACATCAAAATTATGTGCCTAGACCTTAGAAGGGTGGAAAACATCTGATATGTTTTTCTTCAGGACTAAGCTATAGGGATGCATAGCTGGAGTGGCTGGCAGGAGACTACCGAATTATCTGTAGTCACATAGTCATGTTGTGGGGACATAGAGAGTAGGTTTTGAGGGGTGTAGTAGTGGGAAAACAATTAGCAGCATAAAAGGGTATGAACCCAGCAAGTGAGGAGTTGACTGTGTTGCACCTGAGCAGCTTTTGGTATGGACCATTCAGATGATGCAGTGTTTGCCTGATTTTAACCAAATTGGAATGTTGCTGTCAAAGCCTAAAGGAAATGTCTATTTACTGCAAGGAGGGGAAAGAAAAAACGTTGATAACTTTCTTTGCTTTTATACTTTTAAAACCATTTTGAAAATGGTTACACAATTGCAGAAACTCCAAGCAGTTCTTCCAAGTCAGTTTCTTCCCTTTAGGAACTGGAGCATATAAGGAAATAACAGAAAGGAAAGCAAGTAAAGAAGCAGGAAAAGTACAGAAAGTGAAAAGGAAGTAGCAATGAGATAAATAAAGAGAATACCACACAAAGGAAAAGAGATGATAGATAGGAATCTGTTTGAAAAAGCAGAAGGGAAAGCAGATAAATAAGAGAAATGAAATAGAATAAGAGCCCAGAAGAAAAACAGAGGTCATAACTATTTGAGGAGAAGACTAAAGTGAAGGATGGAAAAGGCATGGTCAGCAAAATAAATGAAGAGGAATCAGTGTTTTCTAACAAGGGAGTAATTGTGACTGTAAAACACCTGAAGAAGGGAAAACAATGCCAAAATAGCTGGGGAGACAGAAACTGAACAAAAAAAAAAAGGGGGGGAGGAGGAGTGGAAAATGCAATAGAATATGCATTTAATGATGTAAATTATTGTGTTACTATTTAGCATGATTTTGGGTGTTCATAAATGCGCCACTTTTTCATGTAGATTAATATTGCTCAAAGTCCTGTGTTGCTTGTGTCACTCTTTGGCTGTATTGCTTTTAAAAGCAGGACTGATTTCTTGGCTTAGCAAAAGTCAATGAAAGTTTTACCATTTATGGTAAATTTATGCATCCATCCAGCAGCCTTCTTCCTGTTGTCCCTCCTCCTTCGCCCACTCCTTCATACTTGAGTACTGTACTAGATGAATAAGCACCATGAAGAGTAGGACTCATACATCTCTCTCATAAAACCCAGCTTCCCAGTGTTCACAAAAGGTTATCTATTCAGGCTCTGCATATCTCCTGCTATCTAATGCAGAGTGAACACTGTTTACATTTCTCATATATTTTTTACAATCTGCATAAGTCGCAGTACAGATTAATAGCCCTACAAAAGTTTGACCTTCCATTCATTTTGCGTTAAGCCTTCTGTCTGAGGGACACTTTGCATTTAATGGAGCCAAAATTCTTTTCCCATCATTTCCCAGTGAGAAAAGTGTAATCTGCATGCAACCCACTTTAGCAGCTGGCTTCCCCTATATCTCATCTATAGAATTAAGAGCAAAGATGGCATGAACCACTGAACTTGGCCCAGACTCCTCCTAAAGTTCATTGGGATGCGTGTGTTTGAGTGAATCTTGCCTGATTTATGTTTCTGGGGGAAATCCAGATGGGATTCACTGGTTATGATAAATACAAATTAAACCAGACAAATTGTCTGACTTAGCTTTGAATTTTGGAATTGATTCAGAACCCAAAGTAATGCCACAAATGTATGAAGGGGAATGAAGCCTGTGTGAACAATAGGATACAAGTATTTATTGTATTTTAATTGCACCCCGTCCAAACCGCAGCTCTGTCACCAGCCATGGAGGAGGAGGGGAGGCAGAGTGTGGGCTTTACGCTCTGCTTCAATTTGCACTTTCAAGCCAGTGTCACACAGGCAGGGCAACACCGTGTGAGTGCCACCAGGTCCAGGGTGCAGCAGGTCATGGCTTCATGTCCCCTCAGCACCCTCTTTTGGGGAAGACACCAGTGGAGGGCTGTGCAGTGGCTGCAGCAGCCTGGCTTTACACCCTGGGTAAGAGGTGCCTGCAGACAACTAGTTAAACAACCTCCACCACCCTAGTGCCAGGACTGCTGCCAGGGGATGGAGGGCACCAAGCACAGTTCCTGCACTGCAGGATACTGGCAGCCCAGCCTCAAGGAATCCAGTACTATTTTTTTAATTTTAGCTCTAGTATTTGTCACCATGTAAGCAATAGCCAGTGTCTTGAGGAGAAGAGAATGTGAGAATAAGCAAATCATTGTTTGGGGATGATGGAAAGTTGGAGAATGTTGAGTTTAGTGGGGACTGCTAAGCACAGCTGCAGGCACTGAAACAACATGTTCTCTCCTAGTTAGGCTTGTACAATAAAAGGGAGTGGTCTGTACACACTACTGTGGCATAATTCCTAATTTCTCTGTAGCTGAATGTGTCTCTAAAGTGCATCAGAGTCCCTGGGACATTTAAAGCAGAATTGTGACCTGCTCTGAAAACCTTGGGGCTAAGCGGGGAGGGACAGAAAGACCTTCCAGATGTTCTGGGAAGATGGTCTATGGCTTTTCCAGGGTACAGGGGAGGAGAGCTCAGTTCTCAAGATCTGTCTGAGGCCAAGAAGAAAGGTTCACCCTAAAGAGGACCAACTCTAGGCTGCTGGCTGGGCCAGGGGTTGCCATTCTTGGGGCTAAACTCATCTGGGCTGAAAGTAGAGATTTCTCTGAAGCCCATGGAAACTATACAAAGTCTTCTACCCTGTGAGCCAGGAGTACTTTTCTAAGCTGTTCCTGTTGATTTGTACTTTGTTATCACTAGGAATTAATTTTTCAACAACTGAAGTTTGTCAGTTTGGTTTTGGTCATTTGTGGTTGGGCTGTGTTTGATTTGGCTTTTTATGCTTTGATGGGAAGAATTAATGGTAATGCTGTTGAATGTTATGATTACTTAAATATAAAGATCATACTGAATATTTACTGATTTAGTATCACAGGAGAAATAAAAATTGTGCCGAATAAGAGCTGAATTTGTCTGGAAGTTCTCTGCTGGTTTGTGCTCATTTTCCTTTTTCTTGTGCTCTTTGTTTGAGATCTGATTTCTAGAACAGCAGAGATTTCCTTGAAATGAAAATGTTTAAAGGAATCCACTAACCATTGTCCTTGTTAGTTGGAAATGAATGCTTATTGATCAGAAATATTGATCTAGCACTTTAGATTAAAACAATACTTTTGGTAGTGCAGTCAAAAGAGTTTAAAGACTAAAGTAAAAATGTAACTTCCACTGGCTACCAAGGGATCGATTGTAACTGATACCACTGCCTTGGAACTTGAGTTTACTGTGACATCTCTTATCTGCACTGAAGAGTTTGCCCTCATTGCTTTGTGCATTATGTATAAATGATTGATGTCACCTTTAACATTTTTTAGAAACAACTTTCATTATCTCCCATGTATTTGCAGTGCTGAAAATTACTTATATTTAAAAATTTCTTAGTCAGAATGTAGTAATTAAGAATAATCACAGTCTCCAATAACTCCAGCCTCCTTCTGCTGTTACATCTTTATAGCATAGCTCAGAAATAAACAGCCTGTGGTAATTCTTAAGTGGATGAAATAGGCCAAATTTTCTCCTTGGTTCCACAGTTACAACCTCATTCACTTCAGCAAAGGTGGGTAGATGTGACCAGTCACGGAACTTCCCTCATATCCCTTTCAGAAGAGTAAATGCTTGCTAGTGGAAAAAAGGTCAGAAACGTTATAAACAAACTCTGAAATATGACGAAGATTGGACACAACATTTCTACTATTACTGTTACAGGAAAAGAAAAAAAAAAAAAAACAACACATTATCTGGATAACATAAGGAGCCTCGGAGCCTGTTGCCCATCAGAATTTATTGGGGACTTGATGCAAAAGTAGACAAATGAGGTTGTTAAGCGACCCCTTAACTGGAGGCCATAAGAGTTTGTGCAGCCGTGTGTCATGCTTGCCTCTAAAAAGCAATGTGAAATGCTCTGAACTAAAAAATCCTTGTTCCTGGCTTTCAGAGCAGCAGTCCTGCGGCTGTTAAGAAAAAATATGTGCCTGCTGGGACTGATAATAGCTGATCATCATCACCTATCCCATTGCAGTGCTTCTCAGTACACTTTATTTTTTTAACAAACAGAGAATGTGTATTTTGCTTTTGCATGGAGGCTAGATTACAAGAAATACTACACTTACATAATAGCGTAGCAATTCTTTTACTGCTAGCGTATTTGTCTGCTAACGCACAATCAATGACAGATATCTATATGTCTATATAGAAAAATACAAATATTGAATGAATTAAGTCACTTGCTTTTCGTTGTAAGCTGTATGTATCTTTCAATACTGGTATGTCTTGCTAAAACCAGTAATGGAGACAGAGGCAGTCAATGAAAAATTAGGAGGGAAGTGTATTCAGCACATGACGAGAACCTGAATATGTTCTCTGGAATGAAAGTGGATTTGTGTGTGAGTTTTGAGGCCAAAAGAACCTCAGGGCAAAATTAACTTAAAAATGAAATGTCATGTTCATCTTCAACATTGTAAACTAAGGTATTTCTTCCCTGCTTCTGCTTCTCAGCATTTGTTCCCATATACTCCTCTGTTATTTCAGGAACTTCGCAATGACTAAGAAAGGGCCCACAACGGGTAGAGCTGCCATTCCCAAATCTCTTTACAAAAGCAAACTTAATTTAGAGCACTCCTGTATTTCTTGGAGGTGCAACTCTGGGCTTCCACATTGTAAACAGATGAAAAATATAACCCACTGGGTCTGACGCTTCACACCAGGCATTTCCCAATGAAGCTGTGTCATCGGAATATCCGTACAGGAGTACGGAGAAGTGAATTCTCCAGATTTTGCGTTTTTTACCAAGAGGTAAGCCAAGACTTACCAGTAAATATCTATCTGTGGTTTTCATTCTGAGATTAAGAGTGATCTTTCCAGCTCTTCAGGCGGGACTGCTGATTCACGTATTTCGCCATGTTCTAATTTTCATTTTAAGCTACTATTCTAGGCATCAATGTGTTAATTGTCAGGGTTGTATGAATTTTAGTAAAGCCATATTATTTTTGCATGGCAACTATTAAAAATATTTTTCCTCTTAATTTCACAAGGGATGCTGAGACTTGCAGAGTTTTTCCTTCTGCAGAAGGGAATAATTTAGATTTTCTTCCATCCCTGTCAGAAGTTGAACAGACGAACAAAACAGATTCTTCAGAGACAATTTTACACAGAGTTACATCCATCCAATTCAATTATAAATTAAATTGACTAACGAACCATAGCTCATTATGGGAATCAATTACTCAGAACTGTCTTTGGACCAAAAATGTGGAAAATAAAAAATAATGGTCATACTTCAATATACCAGATTGTCAGTGTTTGAAAGCTCTGTTTTTCTCTAGCTTGGCATAGACCATCGCCAAAAAGAAATGATAATCATTTGTTTTACTACTTGTAGAGATATTCTTGCATTATGAAGACTAGTTAATTCTTGAGTTTGATCTCTTTGGGACCAGCACCTCAGGCTTTTTTGAGATGACAGACCAACCCTGGAGTAATGTCATCACATGGGGACAATTCAGATCAACTTATGCAAATGTGTTATTAAAAGGAGCCACATTTTAGCCTCTGGTGCAACCCAAACAATAGTAGTGGAAAATGCTATGAGGTAGCATTGGAAGCGTTTCCGTATAAAATCATTCTTGTGACATAGTGGTAGTTGGCACACCCCTCTGGAGTGTTTTTAGCTGAAATGTGTAGTAAAAGGAAATGTAACAAAGACAGAAAAACAAATCCTGTTAGTTTAAGGCTGGTGTGAAATGGTGGTGAAGGATTATTTGAAGTCCCTAAATAAAGCCCTAGAACAGAGGAACACAGGCGTACAGAATGGCTGTTTAGTGTAGCTGGTAGTACTGTTTGGATGAGGTACGCTGGCCTGAGTGGTGTCAAGGGCAGTGCCCGCAGCAGTGCATGGAGAGTGCACCAGCGCACAGGGACAGCTCCAGCGCTTCTCCAAAGCACCGGCTTGCAGGGATGCCAGGAGAGCACAGCTCCTCAGAGGCTTCTCCAGTTCTCTTCTGCCATAGCTTCCTGTCAGCTGGTGTGGGGAGAAAAGCAAGTCAAGTAAAACACACTTTAAACTTCATGCGTCAGACCCCAGTCACTGAAATCCCTAACCGCTAAGCATTTTCCTGATATAACTCAATGTATGTAATTCAATGGGATTAAAACAAAGTTTTCAGCTGATGTTTAGCTATTAAAAGACTTTGCAAATGAGATAATCCTAATCTGTGTGAAGTATGCTTCATTGCCAGGTTATTTAAAAAACATTTCTAACTGGTATATTGTGTAAAATCTTGTTGCATCTTCTCCCTTCCCTCCTGCAGGCAGGGTGGGAGGGCTGCCTCCCTCATTAGGGCTGCCTCCCTCGTTAGGGCTGGCCGTGCTCTCGCAGAAGCAGTTTTCATGAATGGGAGCTGGTTTGACAGAAGGCGGTCTGGAAATCAGGCAGCCAGTCTTGCCCTGAATTTACTTTAGACCTAACGGTTCAAAATGAAGTTAGCTGAGAAGTTTAATAGTTAAGGTTAATGACCTGTGCCTTCCTTGCCACCATTATTTCTTATAATTGATCAGAATTTTAAAAGCATATTTCTAATATGCACCAAACATTGAATATTAATGAGTTGCAGAAATATTTTGCATTAGGGACGTGCTCACTAGAATACCAGTGTTATCAGATGGCCAAGACTTTTTCCCCCCGGTAATTCCTTTTCCCTCACGTACCCTTTTTCCGCTGATCAGCAGAGAGTTTTAAGATGCGAGTTTGAAATGACACCAGCATTGCAGCCCAGTGGTTCTCGGCAAACTCCTCTGCCACTTTAATTTTAACCAATTAGAAGAGCCAATCTTCCTTAGTTCAGAACTATATTAAAAGGTATCACATTCAAAGGCTGGACGTGCACACCATTAATTAGGGGTGTCCGGGGAGGGGGCTGCCCTCAGCTGTTGCGGGGGCTGTGCTGGGCGCCCCTGCCCACCTGTTGCGGGCAGAGGGGCTCGGCGGCAGCAGCTCCTGTGCGAGGCCTCTCGCTGGCCCGTGGGGAATCTGCACTAATTAGAATTAGTTGTCCCTTCGCAGTCCGGCTCCTGACACAAATTGCATTCTGCAGCTTTTTGTTCCACTTGAGTTCACAGACAAAATAGCCCGTGCCGTGTTTGAAATGAAGCAAGGCAATATGAAAGGGTTTTATGTAATTGGTTAATATACTTTCACATTTTAACTAATATCTTTGCTGTTAGTTTCTCGAAAAGAAGCATGTTTGCTTTCTTCTTCTTTTGCTTAATAATTATTGATGGTAATTTTAATATGAACTTGTTCAGGTGTCATTAAATCACTGTTGGGCTTGACTGCTTGTGTAAGGAAACAAGTGACCTTTAAAGATGATAGTTTGAAGTGGAAGCTGTGGTAATGGGGAGCTGCAGAACTACACACTGCGGTGCCAAGAAGAAAGAGACCTTTCACATTTATCGAGAGAATAACTTTATTGAATCCTATGACCAATAAAGAGAAATCATTTTTTAAAAAGTGGAAAGGGCAAGTAAGCGAGATACAGGGAACAGCATGGAGAAAGATCGACAGCAAAAGTTGGGAAGTTTCACTCATAAACCGCTGGTGGAAGTAAGAAATTCTGCACACCGCAGAGGCTGACTGCATTATAGCAGTTCAGCTGCCTGGTGGCACATCTGCCATCCTAGAGCCTGTGGTGACACCTCAAGGACTTGCCTGGGAAGGTGGTGCAATGGGTAACAGGCCTTTTGCCTGGGACTGACTGGGACTGGGATGAAAATGCCGATTAACCATCCTAGTGGGAATTCAAAGAAAGTCACAAGAGCTGCACTAGAGAGGCAGTAAATCATGAGCAGCATTGCTGGATGATGAACCAATCGGGTGTCCACTTCCACTACCTGTTGGGATGGCAGAACATGCAGGTCGGGCTGTCAGGGAGTCTTGATCTTGATATTGGTGGTGTTCAAGTTTAAGAACCATAATTATGGCCTAGAATATTCTCTTTGGTGTCCAAGAACAAAGGGAAGATTAGAGCAGAAATGCCAATGGCTTTGCAGAGCTGTTAGAATTAGAACAAGTGAAATCCACATGACTGCAGACTGCTCTATGTTGGATTCCCCATCGCTTGTCTGTACTGGGATATTTTGTGGGTCTTCTATTGGTGGCAATATATATTTTTGGATAGAATTGTAGAAATGCACAGAAATGCTTTTCAGTTGTTTGGGGAGCCATGGACATGAGGGTTACTGTCAGTCCATTGACAATCCCAAAGATTTTATTTAATGGACTTTTAAAACTTTTCTTCATGTGTGTTTTCCCTTGCAAAAGAATATCCAAAGTGTCTGTAATGCTTTTAATCCAAGTAAATCATCAATAACCGTTATTACATAAATATGTTAAAGGTATGGAGTTTTAAATTGCTAATTGCTGGCTTGATCCTGATCTAATTAACATCAATGGTAAATTCCTGCTGTGTGTTAAGGAAGTAGAGTAACTAAGCAAAAGGCCCTTCCCTCTTTCTCTATTAATGATATATCTCTGAAATTATCATTTTCTTCGAATTTATTCATTATTTGAATTTCATTTCCTGTCTAGTACTTATTGACATTACATTCCACATCCTGTTAATGTATCTGGATTCATTTATTAAGCTGTTGCTTAGTTGTGATGATGGTATTTTGCCAAACCCATGCATTCAAAAAGCATGATTCAGAAACCCTGGAATTTTGAAACTAGGCTGAATCATGAGATTTGTATTAAGTGCACTTTGGGCCTTTTTATCTCTTTGGTGTTTGTATGTACACAGTGTGTATATACACAGTATACAGTGTGTGTATTCAGTAATTTCTTCAAACTTTCCTCCGTAATAAGGGCTAGAAATATTTTCTTCATGGCAGCTGAACTTGTTATCTTACCATGTGATCCTAGAAGCTCACTAAGTATCACAAACCATATCAGTATTTCAGTAAAATTAAGTTCCCTGGTCCTTCTGTGGTTAGTCATATGTCTCATGCTCTGGTCTTTTTGTTTCTTGTTATCAAACGAAGCAAGCACACCCAGTATAAATAGTCCTACATATGAACACCACATTCATTTCCATGTGGCTTTGCGTGATTCTGAAATCCACCTCCTATAGATCCATAATGCAGAAATCCATCCCTAGGATGGCAGAGTGATGAAGTTTCTATTTCAGTTTTGAAGATCTGCTCCACTCTAATTTTAGATCAGGGAGAAAAGGTGGCTTTTAAGAAAGAATATCTTTCTCTGTTTACTAATTCTTGTCCCACGGATGTTACTCTGTTGTCAACAAGTAAAAACAGATATGATATTTGGAATTTCATGTTACTTCAGCCTGCCACCCCTTTGTAATCTCTTGTCAAGGAGATTAGGCTGGGGTAGATGTCTGTGTACTGAGTAAATTATTTTTGCTACAAGCAAACTAGGAGGTTAACCAAATGTTCAGTGTTGGCACCAAGTGCTGGCCATGTTAGTCATTACCACTTAGGAAACACACCGTGTGCTGTACTTTCACAGCAGAGCTGCCAACTCAGTTAACTTCATCACTGCCATTCTACAGAGGGGATGTAGCAGCTGAAATGGTTTAGTGGTCCAGCTTTGCTTGCCTATTCTGTCATTTCAAAGCATGATGCTGACACCTCTGAAGAGTCAGCAGCAGCCCAGAAGTTTATATACAGACAAGAAACAAAGAATTCTACTCAGGAGCGATCAGACTTTGCAAGCGCAAGTCACAGAAGCAGCCAGTGAGCGTACTAGGGTCTCATGTGGTTTGGCCCGTTTGTTCCCTGCTCCCTCCTTTTCCTAGTGGGAATACAACCCATGGAAAATCCAGACCCATCTTAACACAAGCAATTTTCCTATTAGTGCCACATGTCTTATTTTGGTAAACTTTGTCCTAGCAAGAGAACCTCAGTTTTGCTTGGACAATGTGAAGTACTGAAAGCTCTATTAGTCCTCCCCAGAGGTTGAGCTCCTCTGGGCAGAAAGGAGGAATTGCGGTGCTGGAGCAGCTGGCTCAAAAAGTATTTTAGTTAAGAATAGAAGCTGCTAAATGAAGCACAGAGCAGATGGTCTGATTCCAGCTTTAAACACATATGAAGGACTCCCACTTGAATTCCTGCATTTTCAAAGATTTCTGGCCACAACCACGTCTAATTTCTAAGTCACTTATTTGGGATATGGTAACGTTAAAAACAGTACTGAATTCCAGAGCACCATCAGTGTCTCATGCTGCCTCTGTGTATTCCGCCTCTCCTCATCACACAGAATAGAGAGAAAGGGGACAATTTTCAATGGGCAAAACATTGTAGAATTCCAAGTGTCATATTTTAGTCTATTTGTCCCCATTGGCCACCTCTGCATTATGGACTACTATAAACCATTCTGGTTTTCTCTTCTTCCTTCTCCTCTTCTTCTTCTCCTTTCTCTTCTTCCTTCTTCTCTCCGCTCCCATCTCATAATGTCATCTAGGTGTCCAAAGAACCTTACACAGGAAAGGAAAGAAAAAGAATTTTGTACCTGGTCAAATGTGATGCTTGTTAGCTCCTCTATAGCTGATCTTCTGTGTGTGACCTTTCTAGCTTGCTTTTCAAGTAGATGGCCATTTTTTCCTGAAAAGCTGTCTGTTGCAAAACATGCTGCTAAAAGGAGAATAAAATAGTTTGTCAAAATTATATGAATTTGTAATTCATAATAGGCAACAGCAATTTAAGGAAATAGTTTTCTGCTACTGACATTGCTGTCAAAATAAATGTGGGAAGGATAATTATAGTAATTAACAAAAAAGTTAATTACACTTTTTCATAAGATAATGTTTAGTTTGATTTCTGATTAGGTGTAGATCGATACCAAATGCCTCACTGTACTTATCTGGTTATTAGTGCAGGGCTAGACCAAAAGTCATATATCGTTTTTCCAAATCATGTGAAACAATAGGAAAATGCTACCTACCAAATTGTGGCAAACCTGAGCAGTTTGGGACTGTGCAACACAGAAGGAAAAAAGTCCCTGTATGACTAGGTGACCAAAAATGAGGTTCAGATAAACGTGAGGTATCAACCACACTTTTATAAGTGGTCATGAGAGTCCAGTATTCTTTGGGGATACCTGTGCCAGAGGAACATGTAAATGTGTTTTTTTCCTCAGCCTTCTGCAACGTACACTTAGCCGCAAAGTAAGGTTCCAACACTGGAAAAGCATCCCAGGAAAAATCTGCATACACAAAGAAATTTCTTTTACCAATTTCTGTAGCATCACTTAGAAACACAGCTCTAAATCCAGGCAACTGGTCTACTTTCTTATCTTTTGCAGGCCAAAAAGGCTAAAAGTAAAGATGAAAGGCAAATGTGATTGTATTAGGTGACAAGAAGCTGATCTAATCTATTGCTTTGTGAACCACCTCCGCCCTCTATCAGCCCATCCTCTGCATTCCACAGTTCCTGACAAGAGGCAGTTTGTCTTTCTCATTGATTTTATCAATGATCATAAAGAACAGGATCTAGCAAATCATGTAATCTTTTTGTATGAGAAGCAGCTCTCATAGTCAAGTAATTCTTTCTGTTCCATGTCTCAGTAGAAAATAGATTGGGCAAATACAATTTCTCAAGGGCAAAATACGGACTTCTGAAAGCACCTCAGTGACTCTGGGGTCTGGATTTCATTGAAAACCAAAGATATTTATGCTTCTAATACTCTTATGTTTGGGACTTTAAATTTCTCAGTCATGTGAGTGCTTTTGAAATAGATACTGCCATAAGTCCAATTCTACTGATGCAACCCATACAGACTCTTTACCTGATTAAAAATTGGTTCCAGTAAATTGAATTTGAAATGTGCCATTTTTATATTTGCTGACATTCCTGGGTCCACTAATGGTTGGATGTCATTGGCATTCCAGCCAGCTGCTAGAAAATAGCCTGGAAATTGCTTTGGACAGCTGGGGAAGAGTGTTGACCCTCACCATTACTTGCTCCACCCAGCTCGGGGTGGCTGATCCAGGTCTTGTGCAGCACTGGGTGTGTGAGTAGTGTACAGTTAGCAATCAAGATACAGCATGATGAACAGAGACAGCTACTGATCCTGCTGGAAACCAACCATCCCAAAGGAAAGATTTCTCTCCAGCCAGGTCAGTTCCCTGATCACGCCAAAGCATGACAAGGTGAGCGCTTGTGCCAGCATCACCGAGGCAGGAGGAGAGAATATATGGCCAGGATCCTGGGGGAGGACAGGCCTGCCGCAGCTTACACTGGTTCGTTGCCTCTCCCCAGCCAAGCTGCATTCTCTCTTAGCACCCAAAGGGCTGGTAATATACTTTCATACTTTCCCAAACTTGAAACTTGAACTTTTGGGAAAACCCACTGTCATTAAAACAAAAGTTTTGCTAATGTACTACAGACTGAGCATATAGGTAAAGAAATGTTGTGGATGGAAACAAGTGGTGGGGTAACAGGAACCACAACGTGTTTACGTAGGCAAGGTGTATGTGCGCCTGGATAGTTCTGAATCAATTAAAATGCTTTCTTTTGAAATAAGTAGCAGGAGCATTGAATTCAGTGTGAGGTTCAACATTGACTTCAGTGGGATATGGATCTGAGTGATTGATCCTGTGGAACAATGGGTAGTAGTCAAAGTTGGGTGTTTTGTAATGCAGTTCTGCAGCCATAGAATTTACCGCATAATCCACCACCTGCTGTAAAATAGTAGGAAGAACAGGCTTTCATTTTCATGAGGTAAAATTTGGTTTGTGATCTGACTGATTTTCACAGATAGACTGCCAAACCAAAACCTCTTTCTGAATAAGTAAACAATGTGCAAGAACAATACACCCTTGTGGAGCATTAATCCTGAAGTCTAATAACGGCAATGCAGAGCCACTCAGTGGGGACTATAGTTTGTCAGTATGCTTAGCCTTCATTATCAGAGATTTTCAGCTGCAGATATCAGGGTGGGAAGCTGAAGGGTGACAGATGTTTGCTGTCAGTTTGCTGGTTTACAGATCCCCATCACTGTTCCTGGTATCAGGGAAGGAAGTTGTGTCCATTCTCCATTCCAAAATTCTCAACTGCTTCCCATGCCGTGCTGGGTTTCTGAAAATCCAGCATGTTGCCACTAAGATCTGCAAACTCCCTGGCTTGACCAGTGTAGGTGTGATAAATTTTAAAAAGTCAAAATAGTGCGACAAGTTTCTAACGAGGGTTATGATGCAGTCATCCCAAAGTGATGAACCCCACAAAGCAGGAGGAACTCAGCCACTGCCTTTGGGCCCAGCTGGCTGCAGAGCACAGGAGGCCTTAGTAACAGCACTGCGATGCTATTGCAGCATGCAGCAGGGCTTAAATGGTAAACAGAGAAGAAGGAGAACTTCCTTTCCCCAGATGTACGGTGTTAGGTTACTTAATTAATTTTAACAAGGGAATGACATTCCCCCTCCATTTGTGCCTTGTCTTGAAAGGATGCAATGTACAAATATCAGTTTCAGCACATGAACCAACCACCCACCCCCGATCCCAAGAAGGCTGGGTCAGATCCTGCCAAAATCAGTAGCAAAATCTCTTCTCAGGAATAACTGGGATTGGTCTTTGGAAAGAAATAGTAGAGTTCTGGAGAACTCTAATTAATGTCTGCAAAGTTGTTCTTAGAAACTAAGGACTGGGCACCTTGGCTTGGAGGTGCTATTTAGATCTTTGTATGCCTCTGCATGCAATAAAAGCCAGCATAAAAACATATAATTAGAGCAGCTTCTAATTGGAATGGCAGGAATTAGGAAAGGAGGATAACAGCCAAAGTAAAAAACACATAGGGACAAAAGGAAAGTGCTCTGTAGTACACCACAAAAAGCATACTAGTGCTGGAGTAAACTCTTATGCTGAAGTGGCTACTTAAAACTGGTGGCCAAACAAAGGACAATTGAGGTGGGTAAATGAAAGGAGACCTTGCAAGTTACAACATACCAAAAGAATAAAAAAAAATCCCCTGTGAACTGTACTGCATTTCGGGGAGGGTGAGGGGGCTGATAAGTTTATTTACACTTTTAAAAAGCACTGCCAATCCCAATTTATCAGTTACTGTCTTGTGACAATTTATTCATTGTTCACTGTTAGAAGCTAGAAGTTACATAGGAAGCATGATTGGTGATAGCTTCTCTATTTCAATATGGTATAATAGAGATAACACAGTGCCCAAAAGCTCTACAGTCGCCTTTTTGTCTGCTTTGTCTCTTTTCATTACTCTATCAGAATCTTCATTTAATATAATCCAAAAAAGCAAGGTAATTGCTTCACTTATCAGTTATCATCACACTCGCATACTTATCATGTCAAAATTATTTATGTGGATGGCCAGGTTGATCTTGCTGCATTTAGAAGCTTAAAATTTGAATAACTATTCTGTCAGTTAGGTTATCAAAATTGCACCATAAGCAACGAGTTTCTTCTTTCTGGATCTTTGAGGGAGAACAGGGAGCATCTCATTGCAGGACTAGTTTACCCGTGGCTGAACACAGCTCCAAGGAGACTTAGTGCCATTCCGTAGCCTGGCACCCTGAGTGCTGGGGACAGGCTTTATTTTCTAGATGAACAGTAAATTAAAATGGCATGATATGAATAGAGACAATAGAGAGAGACATAAAGGGATGTTGTCAAGGTTGTCATAGGTCCCAAATTAAAATGACAATTTACAGACCTGTGCAATTCTTTCTTGGTTTGTCCCTTCTTTTGAAACATGTTTCATAGCTCTTTTTCTATATCATTTTTATTTCTTTATAATTTTGGTAGATGGTAACTCACCTGTTTGAAAACCCCAGAGGCTGAAATAAAACAAAGCATGCAAGTTCAGAAAGTCATTTTAACAACTTTTTTTTAATATAAAAGAAATTTCCGTCAGCCAAGCTCTTGGACACCTTCGCAAAAGATGACGGAGGAAAACCTATCACAAACAGATACAAGTAATATAAAAAGGAGCGTGCAAACATTTTTTCCAACACAGGTGGTGAATTCATGGCATTGCTTTCCTTTCATCACATTGCTCAGACAGTCAGGAACCTCTTCATGATAGACCCTCACAAGTACGTTGCAGACCACTGGATGTTTTGATATCAGTGACTTTTCCTCAAAATTTGCTATTAAAGGCAGACAATTTTTTTTTTGCTATTTGTCATACTCCTAATAATGACTGTCCCAAAGGTTTTGATTTTTCAGTAAGTGAGCGTAACAAATCCCAAGTGACTGATAAGGCCAGTTACTCATGCTGGAGACTGCAAGTTGGCCCATCACAAGACCTTCAAATGGAAGAGATCTTGAGTAATCCACAACACACAGAGCGGTATCTGTGTGAGAATTAGTTTGCATCAGTATGAAAAAGAAGAGAAGGGGGATGTAACATTAGAGAAGTCACTCTTCATTTATAAATCCTTTGCATACAGAGAATGGCTAAGTTGGATGAGTTTTTAATTATAAGTTGTTTTCTAACCTGTGTGTTCCCAGACTGCTTTTGCTGCCTTACTTCTTACACAGCAGCAATTGTGGCAGGTGGTGCTGCTGGCAATGGCCAAGCACGGCCCTGGGAGCAGGGAGAGGGGCAGACAGCTTTTAGCTCTGCGTCAAGCCTTGCACCACTTCCCACTGGCCTGTGTGTAACAGTCTGGGCATTTATATTCTAGCCAGCCTGCTTGTCATAGTCCTCAGTTTTTAAGAAGCTGGTTGGACCTCTCACATACAGAAAAGACAAAAACAGCTCTTTGATGGTCATTGCTGTGATTTTTTGGCTGGGTATGAAACAGTTCTCTATCACAACTCTCTTTGGCAATAATTACTATAGACACCAAGACTTAGTAAATCTTGGGTAAAAGTCACAGCAGAGAAAAGGGCAGAGTTTAATATCTAAATAGTAATTTCTCAATAGGTTGCAATACCAAAATTATGTGGGCTAAACAGAGATCCTGCGCCCAGCTCAGCACTCAGGATGCTTTATGGCTTGTGTTTCAGGGCCTCAGTGGTGTTTTGACCCAGCTATTTTGTGTTTTTAGACTTATCTGTATTTTATTTACCATACACCTCAACAACCAGCTTCATGCTCAACGCTCGTCTCTTGAAATGATCACTCACTCAATTAGTGGCAAACAGCAGAGAATAATGTTTGTGATTTTTTTTTTTCCAATCTCTGTTCCCTGGGGGGGTCTAAAATATATAAGTGTGTCCAGGCAGTCATTATCCAGATCATGTTATGGGTTTTGTAACTTCACAATGTATTTGATTGAAACATCATAACTCTTTCCAGGATAAAGGCTTGTAACGTTACAGATGTAGGGAACAGAGAGGTCAGCAGTTGACATCTGGTGGTAGGAGACACACAATCACAATATTCCCCAAGTTATTACAAAAATATTTAACTGAACAATGACAGAAGAAAGTAAAAAAAAAAAAAAACCCTAGTAAACATTAAAAGTAAACATAATTGTTGCAAATTTAATTAAATTCTCTGCTGTCTTTGATGTGATGGCTGATCTGTAAGTCTTTCAATTTCGTTGCTTTAATATCAGCATTTCCGCGGTCTAAACCTTTTTGAGACAGTAGCGTTTTATCTCAATTATTGCTTTTTCTCCATCAGTCTTTAAATATAATCTCATTTGCCTTTATGGATACTGTAACCCTTCTGAGCAGCTTTTAACCTTTTTAAAAATCGCCTTGACCTGAGGATGCCCAAAGTTTTTTCTTTTTCCTCCTCTGATTTTTTTTTTTTTTAATGCAATATTGAATAATAGAAATTGGACAGATGAGTGATTTCCTATCCAGAGACCTGTATGTACAGCCTAGGATGCTAGAACAGAATTTTTGTTTGAATAATAATAATAAAAAAAATTAAAATACCTCTATCTAGCTTTCTGCTAGCAAAGAACCTTCAGCTTTGACCTCCATTTCAGTGGTAGCATTGTAGCCTGTGCCACCACAATATTAGCTTTATCTTTTCAAAGGAGGAAAAAAAAAAGCTTTCTTAGTACAGTAGCACATTAGCTTCAAAGAGCACTTACCTCAAGAGTCCAGCTCATCCTTCTGGTAAATTTAAGAAATACTCAGCTTAAGATTGTCTGTTTCAATCATGGATAATGTAGATAACTTTGTGTCTGAATGTAACAAAGCAAGCTTTATGTCTGCTTTGTCTTTTCTCACCACCCTTTCAGTTTTATTTCTTCATTTAGTATCTAACGAAGATG
This sequence comes from Patagioenas fasciata, assembly GCF_037038585.1. Lineage (NCBI taxonomy): Eukaryota > Metazoa > Chordata > Aves > Columbiformes > Columbidae > Patagioenas > Patagioenas fasciata. Next base: position 33,551,079 of record NC_092525.1, read on the forward strand.
CAGGCTAATGGAAGAGTGACACATGAGTACAACTTACCCTCATGGAGTTTGATTGCAAATTTAAAAGTTGCTAGTCACCATGATTTGGTAGCTGTGTCTGTCTTAGTTGACAGGGGTGAGGAATGGACATCTCACACCAGTACAACACCTGCAGAGTCACGGGTGCACTGCTGGCACCACCAACCTGGCCAAGCAAGTTCAGCGCTGCACTGGCCATAGCCGTGATTCCTACAGTTGCCTGCCCGTCAGCTGGCGTTTCCTTTCCTTGCTCACGTGTGAGAAAGGTGTATACGCTTTCTAGACCAGCTGGCAGCATGCATGTTAAGCAATAACACCGTGAAAGGCTTTTCCCCAGTGAAACCTGCCATCTATACTGCCAGTCTGTGATAGGAGTGCCAACTCGGTGGCATAAGGGCTCTCTGGTACCCTCCATTGAGTTATCATTGCAGCAAGCATCGGCTCCTTCTCTCCCCTTCCTACATACACACACAGTTTGAGCATCAGCATCCAGAAACTTGCTTTCCACTGTGATTACAATTGTCTATTGCAATCAGCGATGCTTAAAATTGAACTATGGTTCATGAGAGCAAAAGGCTGTACCTGTGAGCACCCTAATGTGTTAAACAACTATGCCAGGTAGCATTATATGTATCTAGCAGCAGCTACTTAAAAAGACCATCTGCCAAAAGAAGTTGGTTTCCTATTTTAAGTTCTCATACTTGTAGTTTTAAGGGAAAACAGTGAGTTTAGGAAGTTGATTATTAGGTTTAACTATATCTCCCTAGACCCAGGCAGTAGCATTATTGCTCAAAATAGAGTGTGTTTAATAGAAAGTAGGGAAAGACTATCAGCAGTGAACTTGCCCTGGATGAACACACACGGACACGTGTGTGTAGCTGAGGATTTACGTGGAAATGTCTTTATGCTGTTTGTCAATTATTTCACTTGAATTACGATTGCCTTGAATGATATATATTTTGAGAGTGTAACATTGCAAAAGTAAACTTTAACAAAAAGGGATATTTATTCTTCAGATTTAAAATTAATTTCCTGTATTCCTCTGGTTTTTTTATCCTATCTAAGCTGTAACCTTATGAGAAGAAAAATGAGAAGCTATTTCTTTACACTGAGTCCAGTATCAGATGAAATATAAATGTAATGGTTTCTATAAATGTTAACCCACTGCAACACTCTATCCGAGAATGAAAGATCTGCAGACTGTTTTAGGTTAAGTTAGTGCTCCTCTCCATGTTAGGTAATCCAATGTCATTTAAGTAAAATAAATTGGAACTACTCAAGGAATAAAAAGAGGTGAAAGTGCAGAATCTGGTTTGGATAAAAGTTTAATTCTTCAGTTCCAAGTGACACAGCCCTTACAGGAAGCAGAGCAAACTCAGACAGGAGTGGCCAAGTAATGAAGATGGATGCATCTTGTTATCAGCAAGCCATTTACTAGGGCTTGATGTAACCTTAAACATTGCAGATAGCTCAATGGCACTTGCCACTAAGCCTCTAATTAATGAATAGCAGGCCCTAAATTAACAATGTGCATTTACAGATGAATTCTGGGCACTCATTAGACGATGTTCAAATATCAAGCAGTAACTGTTAGGTTTATTCCTTCTGGATTACTGTATACAGCGTTTGTTTGCTGGGAGTTTTCACAGGAGGTTTTGTGTGCTCAACTGCTGAGAGCCCAGGTGCACTTCAGGAAAGGGTATAGTTCACTGGAGGAGGGCAAGACAGAGTCGCTGCAAACCAGGCATTGTAACACCTGTGCAGCAATTTAAGGCAGATTAGAATGATCCTCTATTCAGCCTTAACTGTAGTGGGAAAAAGGGCTTGATTGCTTGGAGCCATTCTCAAACCTCCACTTTATTTTGCCTTCCTTTGCAATATCCACACTGGTGTCTTCCAAGGCGACCTGGAACAGTACCCAGGAGGGTTCAATGTTGGGATATTGTTTAGTAAATGACTAGTTTCTCCACAGCTCATGTGAGAGTATTGCAGTGGAAGTGGTCTTGAACCCAGTGTCCCATCTCCTTGGTCAGGGAGACAAAGGGATAAGGAGCTCAGAATGAAATCTGCACCTTAACATTTATGTGCCAATCAAGTGGTATTTTAGAACAATAATAGCACTAATCATTTAGCATTGTACATGTCATGCTTTAGGACAACAGTGCAGCTGTAAGAAGTGTAGCAAAGCATCTTGCCATATCTGCTAAGTTGGATCTCTGTTAAATCAGAAGTTTAAATCACCTACTGTGCTGAAGTATAATGCAAACAAGAGAGAATGAGCCTTTCAGAAATATTGGTGTAAACTAGGATTAAGGTCAAACAGGCAGAGCTGATTTAAGCAAAGTCAGAATTGAATCCAAGGTCCCTGAAAAATTAGGCAGACTGTTCTCTATAAATGGAAAGATAACTCTAATTTTCTTGGACCAGATCCTTTCAGACCAGTAACTTCAGTCTTCAGCAGCATGAGGTTTCCTGTGTTATGACTGTTCCTGTTAGTGTGCCATCCAGCTGTTACCCCATGACAAGTTCAGCCAGACTATCTGTAAAAAAAAAAAAAAGGGGCAGGGGGAGGAGCTAGAGAAGAAACGGTGTTTTACTGAAAGACGTCGTGCACATCATCTTATCCCAGGGCTGTTCTCCATGTCAGAACAGTTTTAATGCAATACCAGTCTGCTGTGATGTAAAATTACTAGTATGATTGGCGTTCCTTCAGCATTACATACAGAACAGAAACATCTACTCGCTTTCAACTGCGCCTGCAAACATTTGGGGTTTGTGCACAGGCTGAGTGAGCAGGATCCAATGCACATTCCACATAATCCAGTGCCATGCATCCAGTTCCATTTATGGGCAAAATGAAACACAGGCTCTTCTTTCTGGGGATCGTTCCCACATCAGCCTTTTCAAAGTTTAATGTGGACAAATTTAGGAAAGGGGCACTCCCATAGCTTCGTGCAAGCTATTCAAAACCAACATTTTGCAGATGTACTTTTTTTTTTTTTTTTTTTTTTAAAGCAAGCACAAAGTTTTACTACATAAAAGAGTATTCTGTAGGAAAGAAAACTGGGCTGGGATTTTGTTACCTGGCTTTTACTTTGTGACTTGTTGATGGGAGATGGTAACAGCAACTATCTCATGCACCTTTCCCAGCTTCTTTTCGCGGCAGAGGACTAGATGCATACTATCCTGTACATGTGTAAGGTGATGCTGTTACAGTATCTGAGAGTTGCTTCCTTTTAACGTGAAGAAAAAACTTTATTTGAATGAGAAAACTGTATTGTCTCTCATGAAGAGAAAACTCTTCCTCCCTCCCTTTTTAGCACTTCCTTATAGAATTATCTCTGAAGCTCTCACTCACATCTGCTCTCTTCCTCTCTGCAACTATCTTGAAAAAAAGGAATCTACAAATTGGCAACAAGTATTCTTAGTTACCAGTAGATAAGGTGACAGTGACTATAGGAGCTTTCCTGTGCTGTGAAATGCCAGAAAAATGCAGTGGAATTTATTTAGTAGGATGGCTCTTTTTTAGATCATTAGTGATTATTAGTAACAGTTTGAACATCTTGTGGTCTGAATGTAGTTTGGAAAAAAAAAAAAAGTGTAAAAATGTTAGTATGGGTTTCTGAATATTCATGGTTTCATTTATGGGTTCTGAATATTCATCCCTCTTATTTATCCCATACATGCACCACAATGTTAGTTGGCAGCATTTGAACTATAGTTTTGTATTTCTAGAATTGTCCTTATTCCACTTTTCAAGTTACAGGAGCCAATAACTACAACAGGGTTTGTAGAGGCACACATTAATTTCAGTTTAGTCCTGCAAGCTACATTCCTTTCTGAACATGTTTTAACCTGACATCATGTTCTTCCTCAGACTTCTCACAAATAAAGATGTGATTCATATAAACTTCCACTCTCCTCAAGCTTTGCCAGCTCTTCATTTGCTTTTGGCAGACTTTGTGGGCACTTCTGATCTTAGACAGGAATGACAAACTCGGTGCCTTTTTTGTGCTTTACCAGAGGCAGCACGACAGGGTCGGGGGCTGCAGAGCACAGCAAGCCCCTGTTCCGGGCAGAGTGTGTCTCAGAGATGGTGCCACAGGTTGGTTTGTGAAGGGCAATTACTCTGCGCAGTGCAGGTGGTGCAGGAGGCTTCCAACTTGGACACAGGTCAGCGTGGGCCGGGAGAAGAAATGGGGTTGGTTTTATTTCTGGCAAAGAGCAGCCTCACCCTGTCTGCTGCCAGAGACCACCTGTGGGAGGAGTGAAGGGGCCCTGTTTTGTCCATGCCACGTTTACCTAGCTTTGCTGAGGAACTGCATCCTTTGGGAAAGTTACCTGTTGGTTGATGTTGATATTGGAATTATATAGCTTAATGCAATAAGCTCTGTGTTCTGCTTGAAAGAATAGACATTACTACCCTTGCTGCTTTCCTCAGTAAAAACGAAGGAGTTTAAGGTTATTGTCAGGTTTATTCCTTGTTGTGCTTCTGTATAAACCTGACTGTACCATACCTTTTGGTGTAGAGTCTGGTGAATGGGCTCTTCCCATGGGATTAATGGATGATTTTCTGTTGCTTTTGCTTTGAGTTGTCACATATCCCTAAAGTGAAAAGCTGTATGATCTCCCAAAAAAAGCATCTATACCCTCTTTATGGACATATAAATGCCTCTAAACAAGACAGAAACCAGAACCTGCAAGTCAGATGAAGGTATTAAGTGGGGTGGAGCTAGTGACCAACTATGTGAGACCATTTTGCTCCCAAAGTCACCATGAAGAACCACTCAAAGGTTTAAAACCTGTCTTTTTGTATTTTCAAGTATAAAGATTGCAATTAATTACCTACAAAACAAGGAAAAGAAGTAATGGAATCCACAGAAATAAGAGATCCCAAAGCTCTGGAAGGATAAGATCACAGAGTGAAACAAGACAGAATAAGAGAAAAGAAATCAGAACTAAAAAAGGAAGATAAAGAAAAGTGGAACAGGCTGAGTGGTAGGTGCACGTTACAGAAGCTCCTCTGTCCTTGGAAGCAGTATATAATTTACTGTAGCACAACCATGATATCCATTTATCATAAAACCAATATGGGGTATATGCAGACCATCTGTGAGTCTTTCCAGGGGTGAAACAGACAATATAAATTGTCTCCAAGTGTCAAGGCAGAGGGGCCATGACTTGCAATGCAGCAGAACCACCCCCACCAGTAATTTGCAGGATGTGCTTAATGCGGTTTAATTCGTTTGAATGGTGAAGTTCAAACGCATGTAGCTAGGAGTCATCCCAGGTCCAGATTAGCCACTCTGTAGAAATTCTCTGTAGACATTTTGGGTGCAAATTGTAGTGTTTGTAGCCAAAAAATGATGCGAAGAAATGTGTAAATTAAGATGTTTAAAATAATACTAGGCTAATATTGAAATTCTGAAGTTGTCAAAGAGGTTGTCTTCTGAATTATGAGTTAGAGTGGCAATGATGTTACGCCTCTTTACATCAGCTGGGGGTATAACCTAAGCTGGTTTTCCTATATTTTTCCTTATTTCAATTTACAGTGAACCTTGGGAGCCCACAAGTGAAATCTTCTTCCTTATATATGTTATTTTTCTCTATCAAACGCACTCCCTGGCATGTTACTGTGGAACTGTTTCTGTATACTAGGCTTCAGGCACTGCGCTTCTTTAAAACATGTATAAAACATAAAAAGAGAGACTGTTGTCCTAAGGGATTGGTAACAGGACATAGAGGCCTCACCCCTCTGATTCTCTCCTAAAGGAGGTCAGTTTTAGGCTACAGTACTGGTCCAAATCCAGCTGAGATCAGTAGTGAGATTACAACTAGGCCATGAGTAATTTATTCGTTTGTCTCAGAGAGCCTGTCTGTGGACTGATCACATTGCCTTGCATCATTTTGCTATTCACATTTGTTTAGCCAAATCTCTTCTAAGAAATGTTAATCCATCACATTATCTGATTGCTCAGCCCTTACTGGCCAGGTAACTCAGGTACAATCGGTTCCATTGCCAGATTGGAATAAACCCTACACGTATGTCTCATTATGATTAGTACAGATGTTTCTGCTTAATTTGTGAGAGCGACATGTCAGCAAGTTTGTTTAAAACATAAAGTAGACCATATATTTATACATTTTATGTTGCACGCAGTGGGTGAAGCCAAAAACATCTGAATTACCTGCCCTTCACCTGGTAGCTGGTGTAAAAAAAAAAAAATGATTTTACTCAAAATCTCTATTTTTTTTTAATTGATAGCCAAAGATCAAATAACAGCCTCCAGATACAAAAGTTGAGCTGGGGAATGTGTGGAGATGCCATTAAGGATGTGCCAGTCCCCTCTGCGCTTCTTCCCCCTGCAGTGCTTGCTGGGCTCTGTCCCATCCTGAGCACACCTCAGCTCTGTGCTTCCCAACAGAGCATCACCCCACACACCCATGGAGAGGGGAACCAACCTGAGCACTGGGGAATCTTCCTGTCCCCAAACCTCTTCACCCTGTTGGATTAATCAGTCAGGCTGTATCAGATGCATACATACCTAAAAAATTGTGTCATGTCTTATTCATTTCAGTCCTGATTAGATCTCTAGCACAGGGAGGAAAGCTATAAAATGTATAAATGTAAAGATGAAAATTCTCACCTATCTCTATTCTGGTCAGCACCTAGAATCCTACAGCTGGATACTGAAAAAGGCCTAATAATATATAGATGTATTTTTTTAGTATTGGCTGAATACTGAGTGTACTCATAGGCTAGAGGCCTCTTTTTTTTTTGGACCCTTTTTCAGGACTTTGGGCTATGGAAATGGTTTTACTGGGAGCTGGCATCCAGAGTGCCTGACCTGCCACCTCTGGGGCTGAAGCTGAGGGCAGCAGGGCGGTTTGCAATTTAGCCACAGCACTGAGCTGCGCTCTTTTGGAGCTGGCAAGTCAGTGTAAGGGCTCATCAGCCCTACCCAGGCACAGGTTCTTTGATGTGAGGCACAGAGTAAGTTGCTAATATTCATACCTTCAATAGGACCTAAGTTTGCCTAACAGTAAGTGCTCAGCAGTCTATATGACAATTCAAATGGAGTTGAAAAACTGGTTTCCAACTTCATTTCTTTTGTTCAGACCAATAGTTCTATTGTTCTTAGAAAAGAATTGTCTTTCATCACAAATACACTCCAAGATATTCTTATGGGTAGTAGAACTGAAAAGCAGGTTTTTGGTTACAGCTGGAGTTTGTGTGCTTAGTGCTGGAGGTGGCCATGTCGCTGAAAAATGATACTGTCTGTGATTTCAACCACATGACAACTCAGCAGAGGAAAGTGTGTGAATCCATTTCCAACCTGTTTTAATAATAGGGTAACAAGCAAAATGCTTTATCCAGTGGTTTAACCAATATTAAATTTGCCTAGAAACTTGTTCATGGGCTTTTCCACTGGGTTTTTCTATTGCCAGTGCCATGAAGGACATCAATTTTCAGTAAGACAACCGCCTCCAGCACTGGGATTGGAAACGCCAATTGTAATTAAAACTTTTTTTAAGCAAATGCTTTTTGCAGTTTAATTATGGCAAGAAACGCTTCTTGTTTTGTGAACTTCTAGACTGTTGAGCTCAGCAAAACTCTGTTTGGCATTCAGCAGGAGAGGCCTGTCCTTGCTGATGTCAGTGCTGCGCTTACTACTCCAAACACAACACTGGATATTCAGCCTTAAATAAAATCTGAACAAACTGTACTGCACCCAGGTTAAATGTGCTGTAAACACTGTTTATTTGCGACCCACATTTATTCCTAACCATGGGTTATGTATATTTTCCCTCTGATATTTTTGCTGTAATCACAGTGTGAGTCACACAACCTATCAAAAGTGCAGATATAAACTACAGTCATTTTATATGTTTCTAAACAATGAAAACAGAAAGAGAAAAGTAATCTCACAATGGCTAAATGTTTTCTATTTTCCAAAGGCTCTTATTGGTGACATTTCTCCCTGCACTGCTGTTTCTGCAATCACATAGCAACACAGCCCTTGAAATAACTTTTTGGTACTCAATATATATGGTACAGTGTTTGGAGAAACTGATTCCACTCAAATGCCACCTGTTTAAATGCTAAATGGCATCAAAACCAAAAAGAAAAATAGAATGACAGTCCAGTGGAGGAGGCCGCTCCCCTGTTTGGATGACTGAGTCCCCCTATTCAGCTATTAGTCCTTTTTTCTTGAGTTTCAAAGCAATGACAGCCAAGTGGGTGTAGCAGAGTTAACTTGGTACAGTGCCTGACCATCTCATAGCTTGCCCTCCTACAGTCCTTCACAGAATTCAGGTTTGCTAAGACCCTGTTCTGTTCTCTGTTGAGACAGGCCTGCAGCCTCCTCAGACTGTTTCTAAATATTGCCATTTCAGCTTTTAAACTATGCATTTGATAATATGCTTCTAGAAGGGCCCAGCTGGACAACTTTTTGGGAAGCATTGATATATTTTGAGTCAGAAAAGCAATGGAGATGGGACAAACATCTAACATCCAAACACTCTCAGACTTGGAGAATTTGAGATCTTAATTTAAACTCTATGGTTTGAGCTCCTCTTCTTTCAGGGAAGCATCTGTACTTTTGTGAGCTGCCCTTTTTTCCAAGTTTTAGCATCTCTCTATCAGCCACTCTGCTCCTCTTTTCAGGTAACTGCACAATAAATTGGCTGTGGTCCTCCTGCTGAAGCAGGAGCCCCTTGCAGCCTTCACCTATACCACTTCAGTTTCTCCTAACCAGCAATGCATTCTCCCTGTTTCCAGAGCAATGAGGTGGTTATCAGCTCACCTGCCAAGTGCTGGCTAGGAGTGGATTCCAGATTTTTATATCTTTAGACTTTACACGTCTGTGTAGAATTCATGTCTGAGCATGTATGGGGTTCAACTGCTGGGCATGAAGAGGCTTAAGGAAAGGCTTCCAGAAGTATTGAATATCTACAGCAGCATCATTCAAGGCAGAGAAGAGTTCTTGTCCAGTCAGGAAACGCAGAGATAAGGGTCGAGCTTACTGAACGATGGAGTTGTCTCTGTGTTTGCAAGAGCAAAGCCAAGTGGCCAGTGCTGGACATTCCAATGCAAATCCACGTTTACCAAGTTCAGGGTTATTCAGTGCTACAGCCTGCCTTGGGCTCACCTCTAGAGCAAGTTTGAGAAAGGGGGAATATCATTAAGAAGGGAGGGATCAGAGGTTCGAAGGAAGCTGTTGGGAGACATGGAGCTGCATACAGTAAGAAGCAAGAGGAAGGTAGTAAAGGGAAAGAGGTCGTTATTATTTCTTTAAAGAGCTGAAGTTCTTTTCAAGATGGTTTACTTTTCTGAGATTTGCACATTTTGCAGTTGTATTCAAGTGTGGACAAGAGAGAGCTCCTCTTTTTCCTCTTTTCTGAGCACAATGTATCATTCTCTGTGCTTTCTAAGCTATAAAATTAGCACTAGCGGCTATTATACAAGACAGCCACAAAAGAATTTGCAGTCCCAAGCGTTCTGAGCTTGGTATGGCCTATGATGGGTAGACTTTGTAGCACAGCCCCAAAACGAAGCAATGTGCCCAACTGATGTTGTCAGCTTTCAGCAAAAGTTTCTTCTGTGCTTCCACAGCATGTGACACTAGATTGAGCGTCTGGTTGAGACCACCTAGAAATTCTCCTATGCCAACAATTATTTTTATTCTATGTAATTTCTTGCAATTTCTCACCACAAGGTTTGTGGCCGCCCTAAGTAGTAAAGGTAGTGAAGTCAGCAGGACATACAGCATGATCAGATCTCTATTCCACACCAGCTTTGCCCATACCAAGATTATAGGAAAATATAGTCATTATGAGCTGATTTTGAACAGGTTTTCTATCTGGAATGGCAGAGAAAAGTAGAAGATATTGTCAGTTGATGTTCAATGGCTTCAGTGACAAAAGCCATTTCTTCACTGCCATGGGTGCATAGGAATATTGAAGGACGCTTGTCATCATTTCCTCCCAAACAGAAGTTTTCTCCAGCGTCACTAGTGTACATCTGTAATAATGAGATTAATTATACCAAGTCAAGTCATGTGCAGGTTTCATTGCCATACAAAATACATGTGTAATGTTCTTATGATAATAATGACACTGTACTGTGAAATATTTGCATGCTGTCTTCCATTCATATCAGCTGTATAGGATGTCAAGTATGTTGCACTTGCAATATTTTTAGGAATGTAATATTTCAAGTTCAGGAAGTTAACAACTTGGGCTTTTTGCTTTGCACGTCGTAACCTTTTATGTTATCGTTTGGTGAGATGAGGTGAAGACACAGAGGCACATAAATTGGAGACCTCAGGTCTGTGATTATGTTATTGCTGACCCTTGTCACATCTAACATTACACTATGCAGCACTGCTTACAGCAAAAAAAAAAAACTACCCAGAGAGAGGAGGCGAAGTATAACTTGTTCATCTGAGAATAGTTAAGTTTTGATAGGTATAAATCAGGATAGTTACACTGAAGTCAGTGTTACATCACTGAGGATTTGGTTACAACGTTTTCCCAATCTGCTTTGTAGATTGAAAATATATAGATCCAGGTTTATTTTTTTTCTGGAACATCTTACATAGCAGAAATCTCACAAAGCAGCCTTAAAGGAAGGAACCCTTCTTAATGACTTCAGACTTACCCTCTTCCTGCAACCATCAAAAAAGGCATCATGGGTCTTCCTGGTTTCCCAGCTGCCACAGCTCCCAAGTGACAGTTTGAGGGGTGACCCAAGCACAGCTCACCGGCCGCTACCTTATGGCAGGACAGAGGGCTGTAAGGTTGTCCATACACAGTCCAGAGTCTGATGTGTGCTTCTTGGCCATGCTGTCTGATACCATCACAATCTTTCAGCACACAGAATTGTCGTGGCTGTGGTGCTGTCAGCTCAGGATATTTGGAGAAGGGCTTTCCTACTCAAATTACATTTTCCGAATGCAGGATAGAGCCATCTATGCTGTGATCTGTCCGGAGGAGCTTGTGAGTGGTGGTACGCACTCTACAGTACCAGCTGTAACAGGGAATGACTTTCCCATACACTCGTGTAATTTAATTAATGAAGCAGATTCATTCCTCTGCTTTGTAAAACTAGCCGGGGAATCCAAAAGTTGATGCAGGCACACAAGCAGCAGCAGAACCGGCCCCTTTAAGGCTTTGTCTTCAGAGACATGGTGTCCCAACTAACCTTCAAGAAAATGAAGATTCACAGTGCCAGTGTCTAATAACTATATCTCACTCCATTACAGGTATTTCAAGGCCATTCTGTGTAAACAGTTTGCATTGCTTTGTGTCTTAATCTGTAAAACAACCAAGTATCTCGCTTGCAGATATATGTTAAGGTTTAATGCATCTCCTGCCATAAAAGTGTTGCTCAAGACTAATGAACAAACAAATGTTTGCTTAAACCCCTTTGTGAAAGTCAAACAAGCTTTCAACAACTGTTCATGTATTTATTGTCAGATGTGAGTCATCACATAGGTGCCTGGCCCTGTGCTGTTAGCAGCAAATGCCAACAATTTCACAGCATTTCTCCACTCTTTTTTACCTCTTTTCACCCTCACTTTCAGCACAGCCTCCAGCAAGAACCTCTCTGGAGAGTCTTTTGTCAGTGGCAGAACTAGCTCTCCTTTGGCATGGTTCAGGCCATCGTGGCAGCTGATCTCCTTGCTGTCTGTGAAGTGAGGGTGGCATTTTGAGGCCCACCTCAGCCCCATGGTCCACACAGCAGCTGTTTGCTTCAGTGCCACCCCAGGGATCTTGCCAACCAAGGGAGCACAAGCAAAATGTCTCCTCTTTTCTCTCTCCCCAGCTTCCTAGGGGAGCTGGAGGTGGTTTCAGGCTGTGTCTGCCTGTATCCTCTTACAGCCATAGATGTGCCAGCACTGGGCCCATCTTCCTTCCAGCAGCTTGTCACCCACCACTCCTTTGCCAAAAATTAGCATCTCCTTGCAAACTGCCAGCTGAGCTGTTTGTGTGGGCACTCCCTAACCTGTCTCAGTCACAATGAATTGGATTATCCTGAACAATTCAAGTACTGGGGCTTTGCTAACCAGCCCCATATCTCGGGCAGTGGCCATTTCAGCAGATGTAGCTGCAGCTGCAGGAGAATGGATATCACTATCCATAGACTCAGCAGCATCTGGAAAGTTCCCATAGGGCTTGCCTTCGTAGTAGGTACTGTGGACTTAGAAGGTGGAATAAGAACAGGGACTTATTTCTTTTGTTACTGGCTGGCATTAAAGTTGTTTGTCAATGCTAGTTTTATTTTTATTCTTCTACTAAACAAACTGAAGGCTTTAAGGATATTTTTTGTTTTGCTGTGTCAGAGGGGTCTACCCAGGATGGAAAAGAAAATCAATGTTTCAGGGTTGTGTAACTGTGGGGTTTTTTCTTGTGTTGCTTGTTTCATTATGAGGAAGGAATTAAAAATCCCTCCTAGACAGTACTTAAAATATCAAAGTCATTGTTTAATGCCTTTGAGTCACTGTACAACTAATTCAATTGCACAGTGTAGTGCAGTTTCACGGTATGTGAAACACAGATAGTAGAGAGGAATGATTGGAAAGTTGAATAAACACAGCATTAGTTTGCAAAGTCTGAAACTTTCTGATGACTTCTTTTGCAATGATCCAGCACAACAGCTCATCAGGAGAATTGAGAGCAGGGACTTGTAAATCCAGAGCCCCAAACTCCTCCACCTAAACTAAACTAGCTGGGTTGTTGCTGGCAGGCAGCTCTTCTCCCTCCTCTGAACCAGCCTCTGGAGTTGGGTTGGGTCAGCACTGGCTGTCAGCAGCTTTTGGTGAGGTAGACCAGGGTCAAAGCTCTGATGATGCCTGTAGCTTTGCAGGACTCTTCACTAAAGAATGAACCTCAGGTGGTCAGGGACTAAGGCAGCAGAAGGCTTGGCCACAGGGCTCTCAGGAGGGTGTGCACAGCCAGCCTGATGGGCCCCTGTACATTCAAACTGGTGCTGTGTTGGGCACCCGGTAGCCTATAGGGACCGGGGTGCTTGGTGAAAGGGCAGGCACTGCAGGTCTTATGGCACTGTCAGCAAGGGGTCATTTTGTGGTCAGCCTGCTATATCTGACTTCACACCCAGACCTAAGAGGTGACCATACAAGAGGTCTTCCAAATATACCAGGAGTTAGTAGGGGAAAGGTACAGGTTCATCTGTCTGACTCATGAGTCTTGTTGCCCTCATAAAGGAAATTGTCTCATATGCTCTGTACCAGCTTTGAAAGGTAAAGCAGTGAGGTTACCTAATTTAAAAAATGACAGTCTGAGGCACGGAGAGGCTTCAGCTTTGCTTCTTCTGTCACTTTAAGGGAGGTAGTAGCAGTGTAGACCTATCTGGATTGGCTCTCATTTAGCTAGGTGTCGTAACATTTTGCACACAGATTCAAAGTTTCTTCTGATGCAAGTTTTATGTGGGCAGAAAGAACCAGACCTGGGGTCCTATCTGCTCTCCAAAAATAACGATTTGCCTTTTCATTAGCCTTACCAAAATCGCTGGAGCTACTATGCCTAAATTAGACATTTCCTGCTCCAAGCTCCTTACCCACACATACATCTCCCAGTGACAATGTCCCACCTAGGTCTGAGCTGGGCGTTCACATATTTGTGAGAGCCAGAGCGCAACCAAGCCCCACCTTGCCCTTAAAGCCAAAGTGAAACTGCATGGTTTGGGCATATCTGTGGGTGGTAAACCATCCTGCGAGAGTAGAATACGCACCTAATCGTGAATTCTTACTTTAGTTTCATTTATTTCCACATGAAAAAAAAAAAAAAAGAAAAAAGTATCTTGAAGCTATCACAGTCATCATTCAAATGTTGATGCTTAGTGTTTGCGACTGATTAGTATTGCCACTGAATCACAGATATTTCCTGTACTAAGTGGCCCTAAACAGTGGATGTCAACATTTTCATGACAATGACGTTATTGTAGGTAGTAGCAGTTTGGCAAAGAGAGAAGGTAGGAGTGGGATTAGTCTTTAATGAACGTCCTGAACAGGCACAGATAGGAGAGGAAAAGGAGCAAAAAATGGGAAGGACAAACAAGTACACGTGTGCTCATAAAAGTTTCTGACAAGCTAAAAGCCTCAGAAACAAATTTGAGTTTTAAAATGTATTTGAAAAGTTATGCACTCACTTTTGTACAGCACAACAATGGTGGAATGCTAATAACATTTAATTTCCCTTGACTTCTAACCTTCTTAACCTGCTGTGCTGCTAGAACAGCGCTGTAAATCAAAATATGCTGTATTGTATGGTGAACATGTGTATTGAGTCATTCCAGACTGCCTGGTGCTTTTTAAAAACAAAACTCACAATAGTGTTTGTGCTGTTTTTCATTTTTCATAGACCTTTCCCCTCAATCATGCTGCAACTGGTTAGGTTATGTATTAAAAATACAATATAAAAAAGGGAGGGAAGATGTAGGGGTAGACATAATACCGCAGAAAGTACAGCTCAGATGAATAGGCCAAAATATCCTTGACATTACTTTCCCCTTTGTTCTAAGTGTTCTTCCAATTTCAATAAAAACAAATTGGAATATTGCCTGGGGTCTGCTAAATCATTAGTAAATTAAGAATCTGTTTTTAATAACATTTCACTTGTAAATAATGCATTAATTGACTAGCTTGAAAGTTAGCTTGAATGTTAGAAACTCTGGCACAAAATGCGTAATGAAAGAAGTGTGCTGTTTGAGGAGGCTGGATGGTAAATGTAACAAATTAAATATGACAGTTGATATTTGTGAAAATGGTGATATAATTAGAGGACACCTGCAGCTGTTTTCCAACCAAAACAACAGAAATTAAACATGTATAAAGTATGTGTGTCATGTTTTCTCTTGGCATATTTCCTTTGTTCTCCTTAGGGCTTTTTTGTGGGGGTTTTTCTATTTTTTTTAACCTTTTGTCAGGTCACGTGTCTAACCAAGCAACAAGTGTCTCTTTGTCTGATGCTACCGTTAATTAGATCTATAAGTGAACATTTTGCAGAGTAAAGGCAAAGAACATGAACCTTATTTACCGAGAGCTGGAAGTTCCTAAAGCACATGACACGTGCCCAGAAGTATTTTAGCCAGGGGTGCTTGGGAATAGTCAAGAATTACACCAGGACTCTTTCCTGTTTGGTTTTCACCTGCAGGTCACTCACTTATGTATTTCTCTGCCCTGGTCTGGATAGTCTAAGTGAGGATTTCTGTAAACTAAAAGGTCCTGTGACATGATGTGTAAGCATTGCAAATACGTAGTTTTCCCTCTTGGCGTGTGTGTAACTGGAAGAAAATATGATGCTGCTTTTGCCATCTCACAAGGGTTTTGAACACCAAGTTTCTAATGATAAAGGAAAAATGTGAAGCTGTTGAACAATGTAGATCCCCATGACATGCCACTGCTGGGAAATTGTGAAGCATATTGACCAAAGATGGCAAAAAATAAAAATTTTTGATCTGGAGCCAAAGATTCTGGGTATTTCAGTTCAGGGACTCTGTTCCATCTGTCCTTGCTCCATTCCAGTTGGTGTGCAAGAGAGCATCCTGCCAAAGGAGATAGGATTTGGACTTGCAAAAGCAGGAGTCTCTAGACTGACTCTCTTCAGAGTTACAGCTGTATCAAGGTAGTGGAATTACTGTGCTGTAAATAAACAGCCTATATGGTACAGCAAATTTAACTCCCACTCAAAGCCATGTGACCGTTTTGCCTGGTGTCAGTGTTAATGGGCATAGAAGCAACACTGTTGGGCTGAGTGTGAAGCATGCTGAAGCCAGTACTGCCCTGTTCCCATGTGCTTCACCCGAGGAAGGACTTCAGGTTCTCCCAGGGTTGCCTTTGCAAGGTGTGGACATAGAGCAAATTCCCCACAGGGAAAGGAAAAACAATACCAGGGCAAGCTGTCCTCACCACAGGACACGGCTCTCCCTGGGGCTGCTCAATGGGGAATTTTCTCTATGGCTGAGGCACATAGAGCAAAATTATGTGGGGAAAGTCCCACTGCACCACACAACCAGCTGTGGATACTGTAAATCTTCAGCATGCCCTTTGTCAGCTGTCAGAAACACAGACATTCATAAACAAAGGAGAGTGGGAGGCCGAAATTCACTTTAAAATAAACTATGTGGACTTTGATTTGGAATGTGCTAACAGGATAGATGTGAGCCATTTAAATAAACATACCAGCCAATTGTGTCAACGTTCCTTTGGGAGCAGCGATACCTTTGTTACTGAGGTTTGTATCTGTCTTGATTAGGACCGTGTCAAACAGCCGTTGAGATTGACTTTGATGACAGATAGCATGTACTGTACGCGACACTGGAAGCATAGTATCATGGAGACAAATTGTGCAATGGCTGACAAAATCTTCAGAGCTCTTTCAGAAGTGGCAGAATTCTTCTTTGTGGGTGTAAATACATGTGTTTTATTTGTCTTAAAGTTACAGACTTTAAGGTGTAGCTGTTCTTGCATATCCCTGTCGGTAAATAATAGCTTCCATTTTCCACCACCTCCACCCAGCCCAACAAGGGGTCTGTTTCCACCCTGCAGTCTCAGGGTAGCGCACTCTACATGCTCTGTTTATCCCTATAGTGTTGTGTATGGTAATTATGTCAGAGAAGTCATTTGCCACCTCCAAGGACAAGGCAGTAATAAAGTTTCACAGAAAGTGCACCCTGTTTTTCTTGTTATAAATCGCACAAGCACACAGCTGGGCTTGTCCCATTGACTTGCACAGCTTTCTAGATGTGTTTGCCCTTAAGTTTATTTTACAGATACAATTTCCTGCTCATAATGTAGATCTCATCTGACTTGATGGCAGTTGGTGATGGAATGTGGTACACAGGTGATACAGCAAAGGTGCAGCTCGTGGAGGCATGTTCCAAACCTCTGCAGGCTGCACTCTGTGTGACTCTCTTCTTAAGGACCAGGAAGATCTTCACTGGCTTAAGGCCGAGAGGAGTTCTTATTCCTTTAAAACAACGGTTTTGTTAATTTGCTCCTACTCTATCTAGGTTTTTTTGTTGCTCAACAATCGTTTTTAGGAGACAAATGTATCAAGACCTACATTTCCCGGGTAAAAGGCATGAAGTAAAACCAAACTATCTACTAGATATTATAATATCTACCAGAAGGAAGGAGTTGCTCAGCCTTCCATTATCTTTCACTTGAACAAGATCTTCCCAGGTTTCACTCCTGGATATTAAAGGTGATAATACACCTTTATTTTGGCTCCTTTATGGGGTGTTTTGCAGGTGCTGAGCTTTTGAGTAGGTGGGGGATCCATTACAAATTTTTATTTATTGCTATACCCAAACACTGGAGATATTCCATTTCTGTAAAAATGCTCTTTAATTAAAAAGCATCACCAACAGAGGTGATGGCGGCTCCGAAGGCTAATTGCTTTTTATGGTCTAAGGGGAACATGCATAGGAAGGTGGCCTTCAGCACATTGCCTGTAGGTTTGCAGCAGCAAATCAGAGAACCAAAGGCACAAGAAGTTTGAGTACCCCTGTATTTGTTTCCCAGGGGCAAGTTTGTTGGCTTGAATTAAGACTGCTAAAAACGTGGTCAAGATTTGCCCTGGCAAAAAAAAAAAAATGAAATGCCCTGCCTATGCCTATGTAATGCTACGCTGACTTGAAGGTGTTCTTAGCTATATAGAGCTACAGATCAAAGTACAAATCTATTCATTAAAAACAAAAAAGACAATTAATATGCCCGAACATAAGGAAGATGTGTTGGCTTAGATAAATAAGGTGCAACTGGTATTATTTAATTAAAATCTAGAGTGCAGCTGTTAGAGAAAAATCTAGCCAGTTTCAGATAGAAAAATACACCCTAATAATGTGTTTCAACATCCATTTGACACTAAACTAAAGAATAAGGTAGGCGTGAATGTTTTGTATGTGCGTGCATACATACACATGCATATACATCTGTGCCTGTGAGAGGGGGAAAAGAAAAATGTCTTCAAATACCTTTTATTTATTGAGTGAAACTATAAATAAAACTAAACCTATGTGAGCCGGTGGCTGGCAGGTTCCAAGGATGCACAGTGTGTGCTTAGAAGCTGTGGACAAGGGGACATGATGCTGTGAAAATCTTTGCCTGTGCACATGAGCCAGGGTTTTCTGTCTTTTACCTCCCAGATGTACACAGTGGACATCTCACAAAATCAAATGGTTTTGTTCATTGAGTGAGAAGTCATTTCAACTATGCAATTTTTCAGTTTTCTTCAAGAACGGTAAAGATATATTTATTTTCTATAAAGAATAGTTATAGTTAATTGCATCGCTGCTGTTTATAAAAATGACTGGGCTAACACCTTAAAGCAGAGCATTTCAACTTTTCAGAGAAATAATTGTGTATATTAGACTGGCAGAAAAAATAGCAACTTTTGGAGGATGTTTTTGAGGAACCAGACTGTTACGTAAAGCAAGGAAACAGAAATACAACACTGTGGGAAGTTTTGGTGCCCTTATTATTTTCTGTTTTAGTAACAGCACTGTAATTTTGCATGATGCTCTTTAGAGAGTAAAACAGGCAAGCGGTCAGACCCAGAGTACGCTCTTCTAAACATACCCTTAGTCAGATATCACATGTAGCAAGGTATGGCTGAGGAAGGTTTGGGAAAACAAAGTGAGGCTACTTTTCTCTTCCCATCCCAGTGCTGGCAATCCATGTTTCTGAAGCTGTGTCTTGTCCTGTCCTTGCTACATTGCATTTGCAGGGACTAAGAGATTTTTGAGCAAGATCTCACAACCCAAGGAGTGCTCCGGCCAACAGACCTGTTTTCTCTTCTGCTCTTCTCCTGAGCAGTGCAAAGCTGCCACAGGAGAGGGCTGAGGATCAGCCCTTGCCGCAGCCATCACAGGGAGCTTGCAGTGTGCAGCGGATGGGTATAGGAAAGGAGGAAAATGAGCAAAAGGAGAAACAGGGAAAGGAGGTTAAAGGCTAACATAACTTAAGGTCATTTTATTTGTTACATCTCCAGTTAGAAAAAGTACCACTTATTTGTAATGAAAAAGGGGTTTGATCATATTTTGATAACACTAGGTTTTTATTTCTGTCTGTGAAATAATTGACATTTGTGGATTTTACCCTCCTTGTAACATTTGTCCAGAACAGGTATAGGTTTTCTAAGGTTTTCTTCTCTCCCTGTTATTTCATGGTCTCTGTGTAGCATTTGTTTGGTCATTCAAAGCAAATAGTTCACCTTTTCCTAGTTCGCCTTTTGTCTACAAGTGAAATTCTTGTCATGTTGAAATAGATTTCATTTTCCGAGAGACGGTAGTGGGTCCTCTGCTTTCCCTACATCCACGGTCCCCGAGTAGGAGCTTTGGGTAGCAGGCCCTGGGGGAAAATCACTGCCCTTTCCCTCCCCAGGTTGCTCTGAGAGAACATGCAGGATCACTTGGCTAGCCAGTGTGCCAAAAGCAGAAAGAAAGGTAAAATGGGCTTCCAGAGAGGACCTGAAGGGGAGATGGGTGAAATATTTGAAACAGAGAAAGGTAGCTCTTACTACAGAGATACGGACTCAAGTCTGAAAGTCATAAAGATGAGAGTGGGGAAAAGAAATCAAGGCACAAAATCTGGGTTTTTTTCAGTGACTCTAGTCCATACAGAACAGCAATGCTGTATGAAGGAACTAAATACCAGAGGAGAGATGGGGAACCAGAGGACAAGGCAGGCGAGGGAAGAGGGCCGGTGCTGCAGGGCATAGGAGCCTGTGAGAGGAGCTAGCTGGCCCGGGAGCTGCCAGCTAGGCACCGCAGAGCACAGGCAACAGAAAACTCACCCTCCAAACTCTTCCACAGCCATGTTGGCTTTCCTGTTCTTGTCTGTAAGACCTGGGAAAAGAATTGTTGCAGCTCCTGTTCTGCACTGCCTGACCGTGTGCCCTCAGGGATCTTGGACCACAAGGGGTCCACGTGTTGCTCGAGGCCGTTGCACTGTGCACGGGAGGCTGCCACCAGGAGCAACTCAGGCTCTGAGTAACACCCCTACTGGGCCTCCTGCTCCTCCCAGGCACAGTGGTCTGAGTTGAAGAGCCAGAACACTGGATATATTTGCCCTGGGCAATTTCGATTAGACCCTTGTATGTTATTTAAGGCATGTTTTTGTATTTTATCCACTGCCTGAATCTCAGATGTTGAAATATTTGCACAGCTCTTCATTCTTTGGGGAGCAAGACAGAGGTTTTCCCCAATGGCACAGTGATAGCTTCTGATCTGCCAGCCTCCCGCTGTCCACTGTCATTGCTGTTCACAGTCACTGAGTGGCCCGAGGAATTGCTGGCACTCAAGGACCTCCCTCCAGTGCCCATAACTCTGAAACTACATGACATCTTAACCTTTATGAAATTTCTTCAAGACAGCATTTAAAAACACCCAAATCTTTCCTGACCTTTACATTTTAGTAGAGGGGTTTTTGTTTTGTTATTTTTTTTTTATTGATGTTCCTATATTTTTTTCTTTAGCTGTGGCATTTTTAAGCTAGTTCAAGAGGAACTTCGCTTTGCCTTTCCTATCCTGGTTGAGCTCAATCATTAATCATAAAGGGAAAACACTCCAGTCTCAAACCTAACTTTATAATGTTTTTGTGTTTGTGACATTTTGTCTCAGCCAGTGGGAAGTTCTTATCCTTTTAATTTATAATCTGTGAGGTTTCAAATTGACTCTAGACCCTGACTTCCTTTGTAGCCTCCCATCCCCGTTCTCACCCCGTTTCACCATGCTATATGGCTCGGCGATTGCGTATCGGGTGTACACATCATTTAGAGAATCTCCCAAGAGGATCAGGGATTGCTGCCCTGGGCCATCAGGAAGCTGACCCCTTTTCATGTGGGGGAAATCTTCAACAGAAACGCCAATGGTGCCGTTTGACAGGAACACACTGCCTAAATCTAGAATTAATCTGTCGAGTACTTCAGCAAAGCTGACTTAGTGTAAAGCTAACACAAGAGAGGAATCAGTCCTGGCATCTTTACACAAAACTGTGAATATTTGCGAAGAAAAACTGAAAACTTGAAAGGAAGCATTCTATTTTTTTTTTTCCTATGGCAGTTGCTATTAATGGAAATAGAAACTGTCTGTCCTGCAGTGTGCAGCGTTCTGCTGTAAGACCTGGCTTTTTACAAACGAAAACTTTCCACATTCATATATAGTCTTTATCTAGTATAATCTCATAATATCTTTCATAATATGAGGCAATTATAACATTCAAGGCTCGCAGTCTAAATATTCTCTAGCGGTGCTATTGGATTTGTTTATATAATATTGCTCTGTTGCAAGTAGAATACAACACTGCCACAGCTTTGTAGGCACAAAGATGAGTTCTGCTAAGCCCATGTAAGTCTCCGCTCTTTAGCCCAAAAAACTGAAGGTCAGTTCAAAGCTGCTTGTTGAGGGAAACTAATCCTGCAAACAGTACATTCACTGGTCATTATTTCCAACTCCAAACTATCTTATAGTCATGAAATGGAAAGTTTATGGGGAAAACAAATGCTGCATTTATTACTGTGATGCAACATTCATAAAATATATTTCATTGGGAGGGAGTTTACACAGGGGGTAATGAGATTTTTCCTTTATACATTATTTATAACTGCTTAATCCAGGTGCTGTAGGTTATTTTTTTATCCCTCAGTTTCACAGCTACAAAACACTTCAGTATTTCTAATTTATTTCTGCTTACAGTACAGATGTTCTCAATTGTGTTTCTAACTACATTTCAACTGTTATGATCACTTTTATTTGTTTGTGTCACTGTACACTTAGAGGTTGAATGTGCAGTACACAATAGTCAGGTTCCAAGCAGCCCTTAAAAAGCCTCTGGTGATTTAGTTACCAACAAATTAAACTATGCCTAACAGTAATATCTTTATCATTAGTTGTTTTAATCTTCAGATGATTTCCCTGCAGTTTATATTGCTCTGTGCATGGGCTCTTATATCTTCACATAAAGGTTTCATCCTTTTAAAAGGCATTTTTCAAGATGACCATTTGGAAACAACATTTGGAGGAACATTTGGGTTGCATCCTCTAACTAAATTTCCAAGCTGTTGGTAACGGACTAAAGAAAATGTGGTCTGCACTGAATACTAAAGAGCTGCAAATGCAAGAGCCTTGAAGGTTATGTGTAAATATTGACATTTTTATTTTATTTAGCATACAAAAATGAACTTGCAATGTTGCTTATCTGATCATACAGCAATGACCGCATCTGCATCATCTGAGATCTGTTCCTCACACTTCTGACTTTCATAGATGTTCCAGAGTTTTCCCATTGAGGATGTTATTGATGTCCCTGATTGGGGACAGATATCTGGGGATTGAGTGTCCATATAGGAACATGTCAACCAAGAGACAACAAATGGAAGCAGGGAAAAAAAAATCCTTTCATCTTCAAAGGCCATGTTATATGTGCAGATATGGGTTCCAATAAAACCATTAAGGTCCTTCCCTGGGATGTGTAATGGGACTACAGGGCATTCAGCATCCAGCAAACAAGGTCTTTGGTTCATCCTAGAGGAAGCACAGAAAAATAACTGTAACGTTACATATACCGCAGCTGTTTTTTGCACTTAGCCATACTGCCCTTTCCCCTTGAGTGTGAGTCTGTTGTCATTTTCTTTTAACCAGAGATTTCTGTGAAAACCTCAGGGTTTGCATATTTACATGTTCTTTTTCTTGTAAAACACTGAAAGAGACTCCAATGGGCAGATAATAAAGCTTGCAGTTTTTCAGGGCTGTTGTTTATACTAAACACATTTATATGTTAAGTACTAAGATGGTCACTGCACAGTCTGTAATTCCAAGGCATGAAACATGAGGGCCCCACAGCATCCCCTTTAAATCTAATCAGAAAGCCATGAGATCTTGGCTGTTCACACTACAGATCTGGGTAACTGCTTCATGAATGGCACTACAGTCACTGAAAATCCCCAGTAATGACTCAAGAACACATTAATTCTCTCCCTGGGCAGCCTAACCTGAACACCAACACTATCAGGAATTTTTCTAAAGTATCTGCTTCCACTTTTTAATACTCCTAGTTCCTGCATGAACCCCTGGCATGCTGTTTGCATCAGCTGGCTGCTGCTTGTGCTCCTCTGGGGGGGTCTCGAAGATTACTATTTTTTTATTTCCACATGTGAGAGAAGGATTTAATAAACTGCAGAATCATAAATTTCATTGAGGCAGAGGGAGGAAGAACAGTAACTTCTCTGTGCTAGATGGAGACTGTGTAATTTACATAAATATTGCCTGTGTCTTTAGCAGATAGAGTATTTAAGAAGTGGCCGGCATGGCTCTTGTTTGGTCATCCTCCCTGTTCTTGTATAAACTTCGTTGAATAGTCTTCCTTTTACTTATTTGCCAAAGAGTATCCGACTCTCCCCATTGCTTGGTTTGATTGGAGACAGAGGTGGGCCTTACCGAGAGGTGCAATGCTCTGCCTACACAGCTACTTTACCCAGTTAGAGACTATGTCCTTGATTCACTTTTCTTGAACAGAGATGGGCATCAGTGTCCTCAGGCCAGCGTGCTTTTGGCAGATCATGCAAAGTATGGAGAACACATGTAATTTGTCCTTTTAAATTTATTGTTCTCTGCCCTGCAATAGAGTAAGCAGCCTTATCCTGTATTAGTCCAAGCTTCTGAGGAGGCTCCCTCTGTGTTTCCAGAATAGTCCTGTAGCGACAGTGTAGCATTGTGGGAATAAAAGACAAGAGACACATGCAAATGATGAAGTCTGCTTCTGAAAGGGATGAACCCGTTTCCCATGCCAGCACAACATGACTAAGGGCGATCTTGTGGTCACTGGTGGATGCGTGTGTCTATATCCAGTTTATGGCTTCTAGCTGGGCTTGTGGAAAGGCTGCATTGCAGAACCGACATGCCAGCCAGCCGAGGGACAATGGTAGATTATTAACCTCGATGATCATGTAGTCAAATGGGCTGAGAAAATTAATTCCCCCTGCTTCTATATTTGTGGGAAAAAAATAAAAATAAATAAAGTGGAGAGTGGAAAATTCTGCAAGGACTAAGGAAAGGCTTTAAAAGGAACAATAAAGGCTCAAGCTTTTGGAAGAATCAGCAGCTTTGGACACAACAGGGAATCAGGACAGAATGCTTTCTAACCAAAAGGTTCCACTTAATGGTGGGACTAACTAAGGTCAAAGAAAGCTGGTGTGGTGGGAGAGGGGCTCAACAATTAAGAGGAGAGCTCTGAATTGCAGGCAAAAAAAAGGGTGAACATCTTAGAGGAACCTGACATTACCCAAAAATGTTGCTGTGAATTTGGAGAATGAGCGTAGAATCGATTGGGTTTGCATTGACCTGTGTGCCTCTCTGCTATCTAAGCGTAATTTTGTTTGGGGAGCTGAGTGCAGCTAAGCTGCATACTATCATATTGCAGAAGAGATAACAAGCAAAGATCCTCCACCCAGTAAATATGCCAGAAGGGCCTGGAGCAGAAACAGTGCTGCTGCCTACCTATATCTAATAGAAATTTTAAAAGTCACTTGATTTACTGTGACCTCCTTTTGGGGCTTGCATTTCAAGAAATACAGTCTAGCTAGGGAAGAGAGCAAAAAGAATAATCAGAGGTCTAAAAACAAATTAATCGGTGAGGAAAGACTCAATGATCTGAGGTTGTCTAACCTAAACAAGAAGATAATGTAGGTTTTCAAACACATGAGAAACACTGCTCCAGAGAAAAGGAGAATAATCCTTTCTTGTGTTCTGGGGGGAAAGTAAGTACCAATAGGCTTCAACTGCAGTAAAAAAGATGTCATTTAATCATTAAGAAATACTTTGTATTCTGTAAGGAGTCGGGTGGCATACTGCAGTAAATTGGGGAGGGGTAGAGCTTTTGTCGCTGAACTTCTTTATGAACAGGCTAGGCAACATCTGAAAATAATGACAAAGACATTGTAGGCCCTGCATTGACCTTGTGAGCCTGGTCAACAACAGACTGGTCAACTGAAACCCAGGGAGCACCTAGTGAGTGAAGTCTAGAAGGAGACAAATGGATTTGGGTCACTTTTGTAGCTGGGACTCCAGAATGAGGTAAAAAGACAGTAAATCCCTTGTGCGTTTTAATAACGGGAATCTCCCTCAACTTTGAAAGCAGATTTTTGTCAACTCAAAACACTTTTCTCTTGCCAAATCCATAGACTACCTTCATCTTATCTAGAGAAAGCCTCAGCCAACTGGCTTTCATCCATGTCTTATCTCTGCCAGACACAAGGAAGCTGTAACATATGGCTTCAATGAAAAGGAGTCGTAGAGCTTGATGTCATCAGGATATTGATGACATTGTAGCCTATGCCATTTCACAATATCCTCTAGTGGTTTCATATGGGTTTTGAATAGGAAGGCTAACGGCAGTGAACCCTTTGGTACTTTAAGCTCTGAGGCCTGGGAGAGAGAGAAAAAACATTTGTCTGTGCTTCTGGGATCTTCTTGACAGAGATTGTCAGAACACTTCAAAGACTTTCTTCTCTCTTGTCAGCCATTTTGCTATAGCAGCAATGTGTAACAGCAAACAGGAAGCAGACATAGTGTCTGGACTTTGGTCTGACTCAGATGCAGTGCCAAAGCACAGGGAGAATTATCAATATTAAGTGAAAATAATGTATTAAAGGAGGTATGTGTACGTATGTCGGTCTGCATGAAGTCACATAACCATATTGTGACAGAAATTTCCCACCTTTCCTGTATAATTGCTAATGTCGCTAATCAGAACGTATAATCTGACTATTAAATAGAAGAATAAATTGATATGTAGTTTAGGAATTTTAGTTCTGAGAGCTGTAGAGTGAGAAAGTTCTGCACAGCTGATCATCTGCAGAGGTCTCCTAATGAGACCTGCTGTAATAGATCAGGGAAACAAACAGGTAATTGCTTAGTTGATTTAATCAACCAGTGAAAGTAACAGGTGAAGTGATGTGACCCCTGTGTGAAAAAGGGAGGGTAGAACCCATTGATAAAGATGCAGAATGGGAGAAGAAGATACAAAATCTCACTTCAGTATTAACGATTATTCTGTAGGCAGACGTGTCTTTCCCCCCAGGATCACGTCCATCTGGAGCTCCAACCTGTACTGTGCCAAACAAGATTTAGCATAAATGCCCAGCCATTTATTTGGAGTGTATCGTTGGTGTACAGATTTGCTAATAGCCATTTATATGGTATCTAGTCTTGAAAAGTTTTTGCTTCTTATTTAAAAAATGTATTGTTCAGGTTTCTTGTTCTTTCTTTTCTGCCATCAGTGATGAGAAAACCACACTGAAATGATTATATATGCCTGTCACATGCCTCAGCTGTAATAACAGAAGTAAAATAAGTACCCCAGAATCTGGTTAGCTCACCTTCCTCTGCCATTTCAATATAACCTCAGGGAGAGCGTCCTGGAGGCCACAGATGCACCACTGGAAGACTTTTTCAAAATACAGGCCTATTAGTAAGACCATCTGACCTTTCTCCCTTCCCTGCTGTGATATTTGGTGGGCAGAATACAAACTATTCCAGTGAAATGTTCTGGACTGAAAAGTGGTGTGTTTTGCTCCAGAAACACAGGGGCTGACAGGTGCCTAAGCAGAAGGGGAGCTGGATGAGTGAGGTGTTGAAGTTGACCCACCACTATCATCACACCAATGTTACAGAGGGAAAGGGGTTCTATGCACAGGAATTGATGTAGGGTAGGAGTGAAGCAAATTAGTGAAATCTGTCTTGTTTTCTCATAGCACAAATGCCAGCTGAGCTGGAGTGATGCTGTGCAGTAGATTGCAATGAAAACATGCAGCTTGTGATAAGCTGACAGGAGCTGGACTGAGCATAAATAGCTTGGAAACATCATGGGCAAAGGCAAAGTTTTTGCTTTTGTGTTCTAAAAAGACATATTTGCTATGCTTTGCATTTCAGAATATAACACATTGTGTTAATGCCAGCAGCTATATTTACAACACCTAACACTTCCCATGTGTTGATTTTCTCTCCTTATATGTGCATGTTCTTGGGTTTCTGAGCTATGGACCATTCTAGCTATCGTTAGAACTTTGTGACCGAGGAGAGTAGACTTTCTCAGTGCGACTGTTTTCTCAAGATATCCTGGCTGCAGTGGAGTGACTGTGCTGACGTTTGCACAGGCGGGCAGATGGTGCCTGGGACATGTCTGGTTGTAGTGCAGACCTGAAGATCCTGGTTGAGGAAGCCAAGCCACTGTGTTTTCGCCTGATTTACAAGAAGACTGCTTCTCAGAAAATGTAGCCTGTGTTATCCTTTCTACTAGATGTAACAGAAAAAACAATGGTTAGCCATAGGAAAACAGGCCCACAGCTAAACCATATGTTTTGGCCAAGGGCCGTAACGATTTATATCGGATATGTGTGTGTTTGTGCCACACCAATTAAAAACGTTTAAACTCCTTGGGAAATATTGAAGAGGGCAAACATCCACAAGTGTCATTGACTATGGGAGGTTATAAGATATACCACAATTGCAAAATTGTGCTTGAAAACCATGCCGTATGAGAACTGAAGCTGAAATAGTGTAACTGGGAAATGGTCTTCTAGAGATGGAATCTGAACTTTGATTTCTCTTTAGAGTCAGTTGTAAATGTGTAATAATTCCCTTGCTCTCAAGGGAGAGATTTTGTGTTGAGGCTACCTGTGGGAGTCAGTAGATGTTGTTGGGTACACTGAGAATCTCAGTTCTACAGACAGAAGAAGAGGGAGAGCAGGCATGGCATGCTTTGGAGTACTTGGGACCACAGACTGATCCAGTGAAATCCAACTGTTTCCTAATTCCAATTCTGAGAATGGATTGCATAATTTTCTACAGATAACTGCCTAATGTCTACGAACTACTGAGAACAACTTTAAGTCTTACTTCGTGATTGACAGCTAACTAATTACAGTGGTTTTCAGCTGGGGGACTTGTCATGGGAAAAACTTACTGATGTAACACTGGTTGTGAAGTGGCATTTCACGAATACATCTCCTGGAATTTATGCAAGTAAAATGCTACTCCAGAAGTCCTCTGAAGTCATAGAGACTAGAAAATTAGTGATTTAGGACACAAATGGGTAGGATGGCAAATTTCGTCATGTGTTTGAAACTGGTTTATACATATCCTGTTTGGTTTTTTGGTGGTTTTCTTGTGTATTGTTTGTTTGGTTTGGGTTTGTTTGTTTGTTTTTAGTCTTCAGTCCAGAGCATTACAGAAGCCTTCAGCAAATACAGCTCTCCTTTTTAAGCACCAACATCATAACAGTTTTTACGTTCTTGCTCTGCGCTCATGTAGTCCTGGAAGAGCCCCATGAACTTCGAGGGTCAAGGCAGTACTGCAATTACATAAAATTAGAATTCTTTCTCTTTAGCAAAAAGATTTGGTAATATAGCAAAACCAATGGACCAAGACCAGCTGTGGCATAAACAGTAATTTTACTTCTTGAGCCAGATTCTTAAGTGGTGCCAATGAACCTGCTGTGTTCTAAAAAAAACTTTTTAAATCTCATTTGTGTCAATAACTTAGACGAAAGGGTTGGAGTGACAGCATTAGAAAGAACTATTAAAGATCTTATATGTGGCACAACTATTTTACTTTGTCTTTTCATGTTAATTGCTTTTCCTGCTTCACGCCCGTTTCTGCACCCACTTATATAGGAGCTGAACATGGCCAAAGACTGACTATAATTACATCAAGATACCTATAGAAAAGGGCATTTGAATCCATCACCACTTTGCCTATAGATTTCAGAAGTGTAGATCTCTAGTTAGGGCAGATGTAAACTTCTTTGAGGGACAAAGGTAGCTGAAGCAGGTGGGTTCAATGAGTTGGGTGTAGCAGCAGGGAGCAGAGCAGTGACATAAACAGGCATGTGCTGGTTCTTGGGATTAGGCCAGGAAAGCTTTCTTAGTGTTGCCCTGTGCTATAGAGACACATCTTGTAATCAAGGAATGAACGTCCAGGTCTTCCAACACACACTTCTGTAATGAAACACCTAACAGGTGGGATTGCTGTGCCTGCAACCAGGTTTTCTTGTTCTGTGACTTCCTGGGATCAGCAAGTATCTGTACAATGTCTGGGGAGCAAATTTTCAGCTGCTGCTGCTCCACTGTTGCAGGTTGCTGTTGTTCGGCACTGTGGAGGAGTCACAGCTCCTTCCAGTTCTGGAAGCAAGGACTGGGAACTGCCCTGAGCCTCACCTCATCACATGTCACTGTGCTGGCGTGCACCGAGGGGTAAAGTAAGCAACACAGACAGCATCTGGAAAGAGGGGAAACAGGAGGAACTCAATTTGGCAGGTGCTGGAGCACAGCAGGTTTTCAGCAGATTATTTTGGAAGTAGTTGTTTGCTAAATAACCATGCCTTAACTGCAGTGGAGTATCTCCAGCTTCAGTAATATTTTATTGTCATTATTATTACTGAAGAAAAAAGTGTATAACAGTTATAGGAGCATGGTGGTGCCTCTAGCTAAGATTAATTGTTCATTAACCATTCAGACACTGTGTGAAATTAGAAGAGCTAGGCTTTTCAGTGGTTTTTCCTAATACTTCTCATTCTCAAACACACCCATTTTAATTGCCGAGAAATTAAACTTCCTGCAGGAAGAAGAGTAGTGTTATCTGGTTTGTGCATAGGCTGCCTCCATCACACTAGTGCATAGTAAAAAAAAAATATAATTGCAACTGTGAATTTGAGGCCAAATCCTGCAGTCTAGTCTGCTCATCCACTGCTCACATGAATGAGTGAGTCCTCAGGTTGTGCTTGGCTAACAAATACCATCCTGTAATAACAAAGAGGAAATCT
Organism: Patagioenas fasciata; assembly: GCF_037038585.1. Lineage (NCBI taxonomy): Eukaryota > Metazoa > Chordata > Aves > Columbiformes > Columbidae > Patagioenas > Patagioenas fasciata. The sequence continues at coordinate 33,580,940 of NC_092525.1, forward strand.
ACCCTAGGATTTAGAGCACCTGGTTTTATTAAATATAATAGACCAACTGTCACCTTGGTGTCAGGCAGGAATGATTTTGCTGTAATGACTGGAGCTGTACCAGTCTTACCTTTCAGGACTGAGATCAGAACCAGATCCAGTTGCCTGAAAAATAAAGCAGTTCTGTCACTTGCTGGTAGTGAGGAATCAGTTATCCAAACCTTAAATCTATGTTCAAGCTGAATTTGTACACTATAAATATGTTATATGGACTCCATGTGGTGCTATTCTAAATATGCTCCACAGTGTTTACTAATAAGGCTCTTTTTTCTTCTTCATGCAGCTTGTCCTCTAAAGTGATAGATGTTTCTGCACTTGCATTTTGTTCCATTCCTATTAAAAATATTTTAAGTTCCAGGAAGAATTTTTATCTTTTTTGTCTTCCAAAACTATTATAAATATTCCCAAGTTCAGGGTCATGCTGTCTGTAACCATATACCTTTATATCCAAGTATTTGAGGTGGGATTTGTGGGAGAGAGGGGTTAGTTTTACAGTAGGGTTTCCCAAACAGGGACACGGGGGAGGTGAAAAAGCAAATTATTAATTCCGCTTCTGACATGGGGACATTGTACCGAGGAGGGGAGCAGATGAATGGAAGAGTTCCCCTGGGAGAGAGGCACAGGTCAGAGCCATTTGCAAAGTGCTGCTTTACAGAACTTTAAAAGGTAAACGCATTTCTTTGTAGGCAGGAGACCAAGTTGTATTGTTTGACATGAGCTGGCCCCTGGTTGTACTTGACTTCACAAAGTTTACAGCATTCTCTTAAAGCTATCCCTTTAGCAGGGGGAGGCAAGGGAAAGAAGACATCCCCGTTCTCGTAATGCTGCCTCGGAAATCCCTGTGCTCAGTGTGAAAATGCTGTGCACTTCTTGCTTACCAAGTGGTTTAAGTTAATGTTCTAATATTAAATGCCAAGGGAGCAATACCTGAAAGGTCTGAAATTGAAGCATCAGGCTACACAATTTCCTATTTACTATAGATGGTATATTTAGTAACTAATCATCCAACCTAATAATCTAAAACAGTGTTTGACAAAAAGGTCAAGTGTTTAATATTAGGGCTAGCAGAGCCATAAAAATCTATAAGCAGAATGCTCCGTGGAACAGCCAGCCAGATGCAGCTCCCGGCTCTGTCATTGTATCTCTCAGTTCCTCCGTTCATTCTATAAAAATGTCACAGTCTCTTAAGCTCAAACGATTCCATACGTTTTCTGCTTCTGGAGGTTATAACTCTACGGAAAACTCAGTTCCTGGTTGCCAGACCAAACAGCTCCATCTCTGGAAGTTTCCTCTCTTGAAGGCTTCTAGAGCTTCTCAAAAGGTGTCAGGATTTATGGAGTAAGCAAAAGTTCTCAGGAGGACGTGGAGGACTCTGTATTTTATGGAAATCTCATTAGAATGCAATGAAAGAGACTTTTAAAATTAAATAATTGCTTTATAAAACTTCACAGGCTTTAAGTTCCAGGTCTCTTAGCCAAATGGGTCTCAGCCAGAGGGGCAAGGAGGAGTGAACCAAACTGAAAGCTGAAGTAAATGCACAAAATTTTCACACGGTTTTTGAACTTGACTAACACGTGCAGGGGCTAGAAGTAGTCACAGTGTACTGCTGATTTATAGAGCAACCCAGGCAGCTTCAGCCATGTTTCTGAACCTCATTTCGCCTGTAAAAAATAAAGACAAAACACAGAGGCAGCAACTGAGAGTAAATGCTGTACTCTGATCCAGACTGTGGGACACACGTATCTGATTTTATTGTTAATATTGTCCTCCCTGACCTCTTGTCTGTCTGATACCATTCCCACATTCTGTTCTTCATGACTCCCTTCATGACTGTTGGCAGTTCATTTTTTCTGTCATCTTACTTGCCTGCAGGGACCTCAGCTATTTTCCTTCTGCCCGTGCGATTCCACCTCAGTTGTAACTGTTTGAATTCACATGCCTCCTTGCTGCATCTTCTGGCTGAGGAGACTGCAAGGAGAAGCGCTGTCATGGCCAGCACGGCAGACAGGTCATCCGCCCTGTAACTCATTGCTGTGGCATTTTTTGTAAAACCACATGATTAATAGCAGGTTTCTCTTTTTTTTTTTTTTTCTTTTTTTTTTGATGGGCAAGGAATGGGTGGTATTTGGAAGAAAAAGTGGGACACACCTTTTAATTCTAATGAAGGCATTATCATGGGAAGCCTTCTTATAATAACAGAGTGAGAGCAAGTTAACTATTTTGTTTCAAAGGGATTATCCCTACCCAGCAGGGAACAGCTGGCATAAAGCATTGATCCACCTCCCATTGCAAACATGAGCCAAACTCCTGTTGATTTCATTGGTACAGAATCAAGCCCTTATTAAGTCCATGACCAGCTTTGCACAACTTCTGTCCCCATCTGCTTCCCTTACACATAGATCTGACCCCCCTCCGACCCTGGAGATCCCAAGTTGAGGGAGGCTGTACTGAAACTGAGAGAATTCTAAGGGCTAAATGAATAAAATAGTGTAACAGCCTTTTCCAAATATATTGAGTTGTGGAGTACATCTCAGATAGCCCTGCTAACTTCAGTCTAGCTCGTCTGTCTGGATTGCCAAATGGCAAGCAGCAGGATGTAACCAGGACCTTGACTCAATACAATGAGCCAGTTCCTTTTTTTTTCTGGATTAGCATGGCTCTTCTCTAGGTTGTGTTTCCTTCCTGTGTTGAGCCACTTGAAAAGGAGTATTTTCTCATGGTGTTCTCAAGTTTTGTGTACAGTTACATTGCATTATATTTAGTAAAAGAACACCAGTTACTGAGATGTGTTGGAAAACATCACTCCCAGATCTAAGAGCAGCCACAGACTTCTTCTCTTTCACATCAAGATATTTATGTATGTAGAACTGTTTAGAGAACATATGTTAATTATTAATAGAAAAAAACACAGACATTAGTTAGAATCCTAATCTCTGACATCAACAGGCTTCCTGTCACCAACATCCAGTCCCTTCATGGTTTTACTGTTTGAAAGTGTTTCTGCTAAATGGCATACCAGGTGGCAAATATTGGTGTCTAGGAATGAGAAAAAGTATAATAATAAGTGTTTGGGTTATGAAGAGGCTTATTGTATGTGACAGTGAAAAAACTGGGGTTGTACCCTCATCTGTCATCTCAAAGTTAGTACTATGAACAAGATGTTTTCATATCCTTTCTAATACTTTGAGATAGATCAAAATTTATCATAGCTATCTTCATTTTACTTTGTTAATAATGAATGATCAGTGAAACATTTTGGAATAGGAAAAGCTAGATGATTCATATAACCTCTGCTGTGAAAGGTTTTCAGAGTTTAAAATGTACAAAGAGAAGTAAGAGTAGCTGTAGCTTTTGCACCATATGTTAAAGCCAAGAAATTATGTAGGAGAGCTGAGAAATTTTAATTGAATAACACAGTTTGTGAGATGGTCATACAGGTTTGATTTTTTGATAATCAGATTGAGTTTCATTGTTCAGCATTTGCATGAGTTCTCAAATAATGAAACTGTCTTTGTGGGCATTTCTTTTCACTGAAAGTCATCTTTTGATGACAGTGGTGTGACTGTGTGTGTTGTATAACTGCAATTTTTAACTCCTGGGGAAGGTGCTGTGTAAAAAGCTGTGTTTCTCCTTCTTTATAAGAAGTGGTAGAAGATCCAAGATGTGAAAAAGAGTCTCAAGTCTTGCTCAACTGTTTATGGCTAACAAGGAAACCAGAAACTTTGCCTTAGCATTCTTGTTATACACACACCGTTGATAAGTCTGCACTAAGAATAAAGGGCCAAATTTTCTGCTGGAATAAAAACTACGATTTCTTTGGTGTCTGTTGAGCTTCCGCCACCCGTTTCAGCAGAGACCTTGGTTACTAACGGCTGAACCACAGAGACAGGTCTTTACCCCTCCAAATTGTATAGTCAATGTTTGGAGATGTTTTTTATCTTTGTGTCAGTGCACAGAAAGAAGTGCCTGACTTCTTCATAAAACTTCAACATTCAGAGCCTATGAGTGGGGAATTAAGTGTCCCATCAAGGTAGATTATTCTATAGTAAGAATTGTCATTCCTATTGCATCATTTTCACAGGTGTGTAAGACTCCTGACTGTGAAAGTTTGGGCATGCTGGACCAATGTTCTGGACCAGTATTGCAGCCCCTGTGCTACTGTATTGTTAGAGCTACTTCTTTTGAACTTTATGGCTAACTAAAAGCTTGAGATGTTCTAAGTTATTCTAGTTATGAGGAGAAATTGTTGGTGAGAGTCACATACTACTTTTATGTAACTCCATGTATTTACAAAAAAAGGACAAAGATCTGTTTTCTGACCGTGGGACAAGTCGAACAGCTAGAAGAATAAAATAATTCCATTGCCTGTGAAACTTCTTTCAGCCAGAGCTCATTCCTTATGCTCACCCTTGACCTCTCACAGGGACGCACTGTCTGCAGGTCCTGCCACCTTTCTTTGTTTCTGCAGTGCTTCTGTGGCTTCTCTTCCCACCCAGCTCTGGTGGTCCCTCAGTACAGTACTCAAAAGATCGCTCCTCTCAGTTCAAGTCTGATCAGATTGCCCTCGGCTTTGCTGTGTGCAATGACACGTGCCTGCACTTTGCTTTGAAGGCCGAGTGTCTTCACAGAGGAGCTGAGTTACTCCTTCCCAGCCAGCTCAACCAAAGGGCAGTGAATACAGCCCCCAGCCCTGGCAACATTTCATCCGTCCAGTTCTGGGTCTGTTTTCTATCAAAATTATTGCTGTAACTCCCTGCCATCATGAAAAAGCGAGCCTGAAAAGAAGAGGAATAAACATAAAGTGGTTTAGAATTGTATACTAGGAATAATTAAACTTTTAGTAAGAGGCTTCTGTCATTTCTCTATTTTTACTCAGCGTGAGGAGGACAGCATGTTCTCATCTCTGTGGAGTCACATAAATGACTTGATTAAAGTGTATGTTGCAGAGCTGAATCTGGGCATTTGAAACTTCCTTGCTGTTTTCTAAAGGTATTTGTATGATAGATGAGGAAAAAAAAGAAAACCCTGTGCTTAGTTCGCCTTGTTGTGATGTAGATATATTTTCCACACATTTGCAAATAGAGTAAAGAACAAGAGTTCTTCAGCTATTTAAAGTCTTTAAAAGAAGAAAGGCAGTTTAGATTACCAGCAGCCTACAATGTGCATGGCACAAAAATGTCAGTTTTAATGGCAAAGTTCAGGATAAAACTGTGTCAGCTAATTTAATCATTTACCATGAAATACCAGTTATCTTAATCTTACATGCAGTCCTTAAGTCTGCTGCATATTTTTGTGTAATTGAATCCTGACCCTAAAAGGGAGGAAGCAAGGAATTTGCTTTTTAGTGAATAGTTAGGCTCTAAATGTTCCTGTTTATAAATTGTATTTACAGCATTGTCAGATATTTTAATACTGAGCAGCTAATATTTCTGATGAGTCTATTTTTTCTCAGTTTCATATTTGTTTTCCATGCTGCAGAAATCATATTAGCATTCAGTTTCTATGGAACTTAACTGTGTTCTCTGGAAAAAGTGCAAATATTGTTCCCAGAACTTAAGGCAAATAAATTAGTATCTAACCCAGATGACACATTTTATTCATGCGGTTTGCTTTCCATCTAGATACCTGATGTATTACTTCAGCAGCAAATTCAACAAGGCCAAGATGTCTTCATTTTCCTTCAGAGCAAGAGCTGTAAGAGCAGTGCGATGGAAGCATTGGTCTTCTGTGGCCAGCCGGCGAGAACCCATCGACAGCTGTGATGAGCAGAGCAGACATGGGGAGACAGGAGGCAGCTGAAGCCAAAGAGGACCCACGCCTGGAGCTGTGTGTGTGATTGGAGCAGAGAGAGGCCAGGACCCAAGGAAATCCCAGCAGCAAGGCAAAAAAAACAGATTGACTCTCAGTGACTCATTTAGCTCCTGGATTGGACAGATCTCTCCCCTGCTGGCAATTTGGCTGAGCATCAATGGACAGACACCAGGATGAATAGCTTAAAATAATTAGGGGTTGGGAATCTGCAGAACTGCTAGCCATCCAGTTCTTTACTGTGCAATGAGAGGCACAAAAAAGAAATTACATTTAGGTTATTAAATATTAAGTCAGTGGATTTACCTCCATTTGGTCCAGAACAGGAAACTGGCTAAAATTCAACATTTAGATCATTGTGTTGATGGTCTGCTTATCACTGAACAAGTGAGTGCCTTTTGGCAGGTCAAGCTCTTTGACACATGGGGCGAATGTGTGCTTAATTCCTCCCAAACAGAAGAATTAATATAATAATAATTAACACAGATGAGAACAGAATTAAAATCAAGTACAGTCAAGAGTTCAGTTTAATGCCAGACATCTCGCATCCTAGATGTTCTGGGGCCAGATTTTTTCCTGTTGAAGGTGGTGAGGATTTTGCCATTGGCACTGATGGGAGCTGCAATGGGCCTTGAATGCAGAGACACAGGATTCCCTGTACTTCCTATTTCATGCTCAAAACCAGAAGCAACAGGCTCATTTAGTATCAGTAAAGGTCAGTTAAAATTATAGAGACATCCTTTGGAGCAAATCCTCTGCCTTGTATTTGCATATTTATGAACTAGAGATTACGACAGGCTATTCCATTTATTAGAGCAGTGTCGCTATAGTTAATAGTCTGTCAGTATTTCCATTATAAACCCCTTTTTCTGTGTTTTAATATCTCAGCCATTTAAAATCACATCAGGAAGCAAGTTGGTCTTGTGTTGTTGGCCAGGTGCAATTTTTTGTTTTGGCTTATTTTCAGTAATGAAATACTGCTCATCATGTATGCAAATGAGCCACAGCATTTCTGTTGGGGAGTAATAGCAAAGTGCCTAAGTTCATTGCAGCTTTTTCTTTAGGAATGAAGAACAAGGAGGGATTTGACCAATCATGTCAACTGGGTCTTCAGATTTGAAGAACAGTTTCTAAAGCAGCTGGTCTCTGAAGAAACACTGGTTCTCCATGTGAAATCAGCTTGCTACATGCTTGCCGGTGGTGACCAAGGTATACAGGTGAGGATGTTTCCCCTATCCTTTAGGAAATTCTTGTCTGCCAGAGCCACGTGTGAAACACACAAGGTAAGAAACCAGTGAACACACAAAGAAGAGCCTTTAGAAGTAACAGAAGCCCCAGTTACAAATTCAAAAAGCTGGACTTTTTATTTAAGTGTCTTCCAGATGCAGACAAGTGCTGTACTGTACTGACTTTATTGCTGATACCTGGGGTAAAGAAAAGGGATTGCTGAGGCTTTGGACGGTGCAGTTGTGAAGATACCTTACATGTGTCCCTGAGCTGAGCACTGTTGTTTACTTCAGCAGTCTCACATCCTCCTCCTTCCAAACAGCCTCAGTTCGCTTTCATAGAGGTGTTGGTTCACTAACTGCCTGGCAAGGGCAAATGTTTAGACTGAAATGCCAATTTTTAACTTACCAGAGCAGCAAAAACTTGTTCTTAAGTAAAGAAGCTGGTCTTGCACTATAACCTCTTATCCCATGAAAAGAGAAACAGCCCAAACTTCTGGTCAGTGACTTGTTCTCAAGTCCTTGAAAAATTGCTTGCTGCCACAGTAACTGAAAAGTTAAAAATCAAATTCATGAAAAGAAGAAAAAGAACCCTGAAGTTATGTGCAAAATGTTTGTTGCTCTTTGCTGTTGCTCAACAAACACATAGTTGAAGGTGGGAACACAGTCCATATTTTCCATCTTTTCCATCATAAAGGTCTATGTGCACAACTGGGGACTCCTGGGAAACTAACAGTGGTAGACCAGAAACACCACTGAAACTTCACTTACAATTCGCTTCATGCATATCAACTAATAAAACTATGCCCTGGGCAAGACCCAGGGCTTGCCCTCTGTGCCGCCTGCTGTGAATTTCAGTTGAATTAAGATTAAAAACAAGTTCAGAAGTTATGTTACATAAACAGTTTTAAAGTACATGTAAGACATGGTTGCAACAAAAAGTCTGTGATCTTAAAGCCTCCAAATCCCAATGATGAGCCAGACTTAGTATCCAGCCTCCCATCTCCATCATGAGAACCAAGAGCCCAGATCAAGACACTCCACTCAGTCTTATGGAAAATCTGTTCCAAATCAAAGTGGCTTGGGCTTATCAGTAGCCCTTTCTTAAAAAACAAAACCACAACAGTATTTGGGATATTTTTGTAGGTAATTGCTAACTTAAAGTGCATTTTTCCAGATTACTTCCAGAATTGCCATTGTAAAGAACAATCTCCTTTCCCCAGGCACGTCACAGTGCTTTTTCAGCCAAAAGTTGTCTCTGGTCATGATAAGTGATCATAATTCAGAAGTAGGCAGACTACAAAAATTCTAACTGTGTCGAGTCAAAAATTACTTGAACAGTTTTATTAAGCAGGTATAACCCAAAGTAACAGTGGGGGAGGGAAGGTGTGCCAAACATGTGTTTAAAATGTATGAAGTGTTATGTTCTGTCTGCTGGAAGATAAGTCCATGCTCAGTAAGTTATCTGAACAGCATTGTTCACTATGTATATTAGTATTTGTTATGTTTTGGTTTTAATTTGCAGTGACATAAAATCGTGCATAAACGATTTGAGTGCATATCTGAATATTAAAAATACTAATTATTACGTAATTAGTCAACAGGATGCGTGTAATTGTGTAATACCAACATTCTTGGGTGTGGTTAAGTACATAGGTAGAATGCCAACGCTCATCTACACAGAGTATTACAAAATTACACAACAACATACACCCTGGGTGGATACTGTAATTATATTTTTTGTTTAAACAATGGCTATATTAGCAAAATAGAAGTTATTCTTTTTAAAAATATCTTCCCGCAGGCATGGATCATAGTAGATGATGATAATATTGCCCAAATAAAGCATCTTCCATCTCCCAAGGGACCCAGGCTTTTTCATAAACATACAAATAGGAGACAGAAACCAGGCATAAAGAACCCTTGGTCTACTCATGGCGTGAAGCCACCCTGAAACAGACATGTGACAGTTATTGAATCATGCACCAGAATAATTGAATGCAGAAAATGAACATGAAGAACTTTCTGTCTCATGAAGAATCACATGAGATTGACCAGAAATCTGACTAGAACTGTTGTAGTTTTATGACTTAACAGACATCAAGACCATCCTTAAACCATGGTGGAAACAGAACCACACAGTGAATCTGATTCTTCTTTGAACCTTACCCAGGAAGATCTAGGTTACAGCTGTCTTGAGTATTTTAGTTATCTCTGATCTCTGCTAAGATTTACTGCCAGTATGGTACAAAAGTCTTCTGCACTCCTGGCCAAAACCTCAGTCTCCACTCGTTCTTCCTATGGTACATCTGCAGTGACTGACAGGCATTCACTTCACCAGGGACAGCACTACAGAGATGGTAAGATCTGCAGTACAGACAGAAAGGGTTGATGGTTCTTTTACATGCCTCACCAGTATTTTCTCTCTTTCTCTATGGATCCAAGGTGAAAAAGCCAGGAGAAGAATGCAAAGGTGAAAATTCCAACACACACACACACACACAAAAAAAAAAAAAAAAGAAAGAAAACCCCACACACCTAAGCTGTGACTCATTTTAAGTATAAAATGTCATTACCTGTAGCTGGTTTTTTTTTTTTCATGTGCTGGGTGGAGAAGGGTGAGGTACTCTGTGAGGATGATTATATCTTTTACCTTTGAGTCTGAAGATCTTGGATGTGGTTTGGCAAGTTCATAAAAATATTTGTGATAAAGTTGAACTGCTGTCTGGAAATATTACGTACAGAGATATAAGGAAGCTTAAGGAGAAAACTGAAGATGCTGGAAAAAGAATCAGCACATGAATGAGGTTAAAAATTGCAGACAATTAGCTGCTAGATGACTCCTTCTAAATAAATCATCAAAGACTTGACTACTGCTTCCAGGTTTCCACAACAATATTCACTCATTGGAGCAGCCAAAAAGATGTTAATTTGGCCAAAGTTTTAGGAATTTGCTATTCTTGTTTGAATTAACTAATCAACCAACAAAGCTGATGTACACTCTTTTGCCAAGGCCATAAAGCAGGGCCTTCAAGCTTCTAGGGAAGATACTATATTTATTGCTCAGGATCAAGGACCTCATGATATGGAAAATAAGCTGCTTTGTGTTAAATGAGAGCTACACAGGAAAGAAAAAACACAAGCTTCTTGTGGAATCTCACATCTTATTTCAGCACTCAATAAAGCACTTCGCTTGTCCAATTTAATAGAGAAGCACAATTTCTTTTCCTGTGTGCCTCCACAGATCAGGTCTAGCTCTGATCTCATTTAGAGCTTAATCCAACACCCAAAGTAAAGGGAAAATACTCATGCTGCTTCTAAGAGACATCTGGTCAGTCTTGTACTGGGGTTTTACTTAAATGTAAATTCAGTGCTGAGTTTCTTGCAAGGAAAAGAGGATATGTTCTGTGATATGTTATAAGAGACAGGAATCTGTATGCTCGACTTTGCACCCTCCTGTTACTTGCTGCTGATAGGACCAATCCTTTGGTTTGGCAAAAACTTCCTAATTTATCTGGCCTTTCTGCAGGGTTGACTGGTACAAAAACGTGCTCACCTTGACCTTCTTTATTGCTATGTCTGGGCAACTCACCACAGTTGTGCTCTCTTTTACTGCTTGAGATTTACTTGTGTCCCTGGAGTGTTGTGATAAGCCTCTGAATGTCTCTGCTGTGAAGGTTTTGTTCATCCCAAAGACTCTCCAGAGGTTCGGTGAAGGCGGCAAGTAGGGTTTGCTTTGGTTGAAAAGTGGATTGTATATGTCACTATAATAAATGGAAATATGCAAAGTGTTTGTTGAGTTTAACAGGAAATTGGAACGTTTGACTTGTCACAAGGCCAGCTGATACTATGTGGACTTCTGACATTGCTTGTAGTAGGTGAACCTCACCCCATGTTGAGGGCCAGTTCAAGGCTTGGTTATCATATACGTGCAATTTAAACTATCTTCAGAATAAGACTTAAGTGGCGGTTAAGCCTCACATTCCCTCTCCATGCAGGGGTGTAAAAAAAGGAACCTGATTTGGAAAACACTAGGGAGAAATACTGAAATTTTACACATCAAAAAGGCTAATTAAAAATGCTTTTCTTTTGCAACAAATAAGCCAAGCATATTGACATTAATTACATGAAATGCTCAAGGTTTGACTAACCTATTGAACAGCACAGATGTATACCAAATCCTATGCAAATGAGTGTATGCAACTATTTTTCAGGTAACATATTTATTAATAAAAGCAAGCAGTGTCTTCAGGTTTATTTTGAATGGGTAGAACATCATAAAAGGTCTCTTTTTCTTGCTCTTACTCAATGTAGTAAGGCAGTTATATCTGTTCGACACAGCCTAACATGCGTTCCAGGAGCTCAGGTCAGATTTGTCCTGTGCCTGAGTCAGTAGTACTCTGTCAGCTTTCCTGGAATTCCATTCCTGTAACTAGGAGCAGAATTTGTTCTCCTCTGGTGGTAAATTTCCTTTGGTTTCAGAAAAGCTAATGGAATTAATAAGTGCATCTATATTTTTCAGTCTGTGTCCCTGAGCTTACTAGTGACAGAGTTGTTTAAAGAAAATGCTATAATTGTGATTTGCTATGTTGCCAATTAGTGTTGTCACAAGAGACTCTTAATAATGTTGGGAAGAAAACTTCATCTATCCCTTCTTTTACCCTGGCTGCCTGTGAAGAAACCCTCTTACTTCTTATAATTTTACTTCATGATAGAAGAGTTCTGCTATGACAGGCAGGCTCAGCAGGTTGAATCACTCCAGCCCAAATGCTCCTATACCCCTCTCCCATTGCCTGCTCCTTCCATTTTAGGCACTGCCTCTATGCAGGTGAAAGATACGTCACTTTCCACGTCAAATTTCCCTACTGAATCTGCCAAGTATTAATCTATGGATTAAGATTACCCCTTTAAATTAGATGAGATGTCCAGTTTATGGAGGAGCTGTGCTGTGGTCATTGTAGACTGTCACCTGGCTGGTCTGTGCTGAGCCTGGCAAGCTTTCTGGAGCCTGCTTCATAATCTCCAGCCATCCTATTAATACAAATGCCAGGGCTTATCACTTTTGCTCTTAGAAACATCCATCTGGAAGGGCGAATGTTGGTAGTGAATAGTTACTCCCTCTCATCACCAGCAGAAAACGTTGATGTTGCCAGGTTTGGGTTCCTTGAATTCTTCCGATTTATCTAACGAGCCTCTTAATGTTTCACAGGTATTTCCAGAGCTACTGTGTCTGCAAAGGTTCCAGAAAGCTTGGGGTAAGCATTTGCTTTCACTGCTCAGATTCAAGACCATTAAAGGATTTGAGGAAGACTATTCAGTGCTGTGGGCAATGAAGAACAAACGTGAACAATTTGCAGGTAATATTTCAGACCTCTAAAAGGTAGGAAAAAAATTATTCGTACTCTAAAATGATAACAGCAATCTCTGTGTATTCTCTAGAACTGTGAGCAACTGACCTCCAGCCTGGCTTCAAGTTTTTGGTAGCCGCAGCAGCTGCCAGCAGGTCTGGACAAGATTGCCAAAGCCACAGATTGCTGAGAGGGTACATGGCACCGGTGAAACTGCAGCCTTTGACCTGTTCTTACACTTCCGATTCTGAACATCCACTGCTGGTAATTAACAGACATGAAATATTGGAATAGTTGGATTTTTGTTCATCCTAGGGTGCTTGGTCTTAGTTTTTATGTTTACATCATTTTTAGTAAGTGTAGAAAGGAGACAGTTTCTATCCTAATTGCACAGTCATATGGAAAAGCAGCAATTTATATTGACCCTGGTCACCCAAGATCACCCTTTAACAGAGACACCTCTGAGACAGGGATCCATTGAGTTGGCTGACATGACAGAAGCAGCACTTGTAGCAGAAGCCAGCTCAGAGTTGCATAGGTTTTAGTGGTGATTAAATGCGGAAAAGAGTTGCAAGGATGGGAGCAACAGGAGACTATCGGTTGTGAAGTCAGAGTGTAAACTTATATATAAAATTTCAGCTGTTGGAGAGGCAGATAGTTCTGTTAGCAACTATTCCTTACACACAGATCAGCCTTCTAAACATCTTCTTGCATCTGCTTTGGATAAAAATAATTAAAAAAAAAAAAACCAAAAACAACAACCACAAACAAACAAAAACCCCTGAGCTTTCACCTTCAATGCGCAGTCACTAGATTAGAAGGAAAATGAGCTGTTAGACATGTGAAATTTATTTTGACTCAAAGATAATTTAGGGTGATAATAAAGGTGCAAGTTCAGAATCTTTCTGACCAAGTGTGATACCCGTACAAAGTGTATTGACCTGCTGTCTAACTTTTTTGTTCTTGCTTGAAACCTAAAATTTGGTTTCAAATAAGTATCGATTCCTACCAGGTTCATATAATACAAGTACTTTATTGAATTCTGACTGAAACAGCGTTGCTCAGAGACCAAGAGCGCAGTCCTGGCCTGGTGGCATAGGGCCAGGAGCATTTTGCAGGATGTGACGGTTCCAGACCACAGGCAACTCTGACTTTAGGGGAGGGTGAAGACGGTGGGCACCTACCCTAGAGAGGTTACAGGCAGCAAAAAAGCAGTCACAAATGGCTACTCATTATTCCTTTCTAGCACTAAGAGGTTCACTGCTGAAATTTTCAAAATCTGTTGCTAGGGTGAGTCGCAAATTTTTCAGCCACTCCAAGAGAACCAGAATAGGGGTGGTCAGCTTTGCAAGGAGAAACTGAGGCACCAGGGAAGACAACAGACAGATGGAAGAAGAAGAGATGCAGTGGAAGGGGCGAGAGGAAGGCGGGCTGGCTCACGGAGGGGCCTGTGGCAGCAGGGCGTGCAGGGAAGGAAGGGACTGCTAGTGGGTGAAGAGATAAGTTAGAATATATCTGGAGGCCATTAAATGGGTGCTGAGGGGTAAGGTACTGGAGTCTCCTGTCTGGAAAGAATAAGGCAGAGCAGAAGAGCAGTAAAGCTCCTGCAGCGGCATTGTGGGGGAGCACAGGGAGGAGCAGGGCCCCTTCTGCACCCACCCCATCCCAGGGTGAGGTGACCTGGCCACGGCTCCAGGACTGAGAGGGGGCATTGCCTCTGGGTTCATGGCATTATTTCAAAACATTGGGAGAGAAATCTAAATATCTTATTGTTCAACTGGGGAAACAGGAGCTTAACATTGAAGAAAACATCCTTCTACCTCCCACCAAAAATGGACTAAACTCCAGTCGAAGTTTTTACCTGGGGCTTTGCTTGAGGCCACCTCTGCCCCATGGGTGACATCCCTGTCTCTGTTTGAGCCTGTCAGGGCAGTGAGAGTGCCAAGCACCTCTGAGTGGTAGGGGGGATATTAGGGAGGGTGGTTTGTGCCAGTTAATTAGCAGCACTTTCGTGGTTTATGCAGCCCATAGTAACCTCCACAAGACCTGCAGTGAAGGAGAGGTATTTGGAGATCTGTGGCAGAGGCTGGAAGCTGATTTATTTGAGCTCTTCTTTCTCTGAGCATCAAATGCATTGCCCCTCTAGCTCCCTTTAGAGACTGTGCCATCCACTGTCCAGCTGGGCAGCCCAGTGTCAAAAGGAAAGGAGCCCTTTGCCCAACACTGACATATAAATCAGGCCCCAAATCTGAGCCCTAGAAAATGAGAGATTCGATTATCCATATGGATCACTCTGGATTTATTCCAGATTGCTTCATTAATAGCAATCAAAGACATCACTTTAATGGATTTTTTATCCTCAAAATTATGATCATGAGGAATTTGTTCTGGCTATTGATTTTGAAAAGGCTTTTGATTCTCTTCAATAGCCTTAAATTATTTCAGATTTAGGTAACAGTAGGATTTGGTCTTAAATATGTTAGATAGGTCAATCTCCTTTATTCAAATCCACAGTTATGTTAAAACTAATGACCATAGTTTGAAGATGATTTATATACTGGGTCTTAGACAGGAGAGTCCTTTTTCTCTGATACTTTCGCCGTTACAGAGAAGCCTTTGTTTTGGGAGAAATCGGTATTTTTAAGGGAAAAGTCAGCAATATTTTCCATTCTGCCCTTAGTTGGGAGAATATGTTGTGGTTTTGTTGGGTTTTTTTTGATGAAAATTGTTAGATATTATGTTGGAAGTCACTGAACGTTCATGTTTCTTCTTTGTTAATTGGGGTAAAACTCTTAAAGCCGTTAGGCAATTTAAATGTAGCTCTATTTGAACAATATCCTTTATTGGATCCCCCATTATCCTTTAAACATCTTGGTGTGCAAGGGGATAAAATTAGAAAGAATTTGTTTGCTTTAAATTGCCAGCCTCTGCTTGATAAAACTATTAGCTATTTAGCTAATTGGACTGCTCTTCCATTACCATTAATTGGCAGAATTGATACAATTAAAATGGGGGCTTTATCTAAAGTGTGCTTTTTCGGAGGTATTCCCATCAAGTTCCCTAACATGTTCAGGAAGCCTTACATTCTGCAATTAGTTTTGTTTTCAGGGTTAGAGGTAAATTTAAGATTAATTTTGAAACTCTGCAGCTTCTCACAGAGTCAGCTGGACTGGCTCCTGCTCATTTTATTGTTGTTTTTGGCTACCCTGGTACAACATGTTGTTTCGTGATTTAGACAATCCCCAGCGTTTATGTGGCTGTGGAGCGCACCGAGCAGCGCAGCCCGGGCTGAGCAAGTCAGGCCCTCGGAGCACACCCCTTGCTTTGCAAAAGGTCACAGCAAGGCTTGCTCCCAGGGCTGTGCCCTGCAAGGTGCTAAACACCCATTATTCCTTGACCCACCAAAGCATTTTAACACAGTCATAGCTTTTAAGCACACATAAAGGGCCAGCGATCCCAATTAACTTACTCATGCTAGCAAAGTTAAGCAAAGGCTGTGCTTGGTTGGGGCCAGAGTAATCATCACCTTGTCAGTTTGAGACTCCCACATGAATCCATTGCAAAATAGCACATGTTCTTCTGCTTACACCTCGGCTGTGCGCTCAGCTGATGCTGCCCTCCACGTGAGCAGGAGGAAGGTCCTGGGTTTTGAGGAGAGGCTCTGGCAATCCGTTTCTTCCATTGTGGTCAAAGCATCAAGAAACTGCACCCTCTGTTCCTGCCATCCCTGGTGGACATTCCATCTTTTGTAAGCTGCTAGTACAAATCATGCTTCTCCCTCCTAACATTATGATTCATGTCAGCCATTAGCCTCAAATAAATGAATGGGCTGCGAGAAAATTAAAACCAAATCACGCCTCTATCAAGGGGAAGTCTCATTGACAAGTAAGGCCTCTATTGCCAGAATTTAGTCATCTGGGTCTGCCTTTTGTACCAGAGGCTAAGAAAATCAGGGAATGATTAATTGGGCAGGACCAAGATCTCACCTGTCCCGTACAGCTGGGCAGGGTGGGCAGTTTCTAAATCACACCATGAGGGCAGTGGCTACATCACTGAATACCACCACTGCTTCTGCTTCATCTCCATCACAATTTTATACAGTGCTGGGGTAGCCACAAGTGTTATTCACCACCCAAACATGCTCTCATGCTAGTACTTCCTTATCTTGCAAACCATGTAAAGCTGGATCTGTTGCAATTTAAAGCTGCTTAAAATAACTTTTATATAAAATATAAAATTGTTTTATGCAAAATAAACTTTTAAAATGTTTTATCTATAAAATATATGCAAACATATTATATATAATTTTAACCAAAAAAAAAATCAGGTCCATTCTCATAGGCATGACCCAATATGTATGTAACAGGCATCAACACTGGAGCAAACTTGCTGCAATACTGCTCTGCTTAATTCATTTGAGTCATTTTAGTTTTTAGACTATACCAAAGTCATTTCTGAAACACATCGTGCTTCATGGGTTAATTCTGATTTAACTGTGATGCTTTGCTTTTGGGTATTATCTAATTGTTTTGCCCATCTCTTCTTCATCCATTTTGTCTATCATGAATATAATTCTACATGGCTTTCACTCATGCATTTATTTGTATTTAAATTATGCATCTCTTTAAGGAGATAGACCCATCAGGTGATAAAATACCCCGTGGCACAAAGAATGAGGCATTGTTTACTTTTGCATAAAAAGCCATGAAGATGGAGCACACAGTTTATAGGATACTAATGAATTATTTGGATGTTTGACCTTAGATCAGACTCAGTCCAGCTAAGCCTGATAGCCAATTGAATTGAAATGTGATGGATAATATCCCAAGAGCCAACCATATTGTAGGTTTGGCTTGCACAGCTTGTCCCTTACTGACCACCTCAGCAGAGCACCTTTGCACTGGGTGGCTGGTGAAGGGCCTCACTGCAGAGTTGCTGGGCTGCCTTCTCGCTGTTTCAGGGAAAGAGCATAGCATGGACTAAGGTTGAACTGCTGCTCCAGGTCTTGGGACACTCCTTCTAGGGAGAAAGAGAGCACCTGAGTCTCAGGGGCTAACAACCTGGCATGTCTCATGAGCACTAAATTCACTGTAGCAAAAGTCACCTTGGCCTGAGGAACCTGTTGCTGCTCCCTCAGGAGGAACGTGCACTCCCACCAGTGCTGTTAGAAACCCCACACTCCCACTGACTTCCCCGGGGCTCAAGAAAAAAGGAGTGGAAAGCCGGAAATAAAACCCCTTAGAATAAGAGACAACTACCTCACAGTGCTAAATGCACTGATCCTGCACTGATTTGTATTTCTGCATTAATTGCAGTAAATAAGGAGCATCACACTAGTGTAAAACTCATGTGAAGGAGAGAAGAATCAAGCCCAGTTGGAACAGAAGAGCTGTAATGCAGGAGCCGGTTCTCCTTGTGCAACATTTAAGGCATGTTGGGGCCAAAACCTCCTTAATGCAAGCAGTGCTGTTCATTTGCTTCCATCAGCTGTGAATCTGGCTTATTTTCACCAGTACAAGAAAAGTCCAGAAAAAGGGACATTTCTGGACTTAAACATGACTGTGGCATAGCAACGCCTTTTCCTAGTTTGCTCTGTATATCATTAACTAAGACAATAATAAATTAATACAATAGCCAAGTAATAGTGCTGTAAGGCTTTCATGTATGAATTGGAATGTGAATACTGAGCTTTTCATTTCATGGTTGAAAAATACATGAGTTGACCCAAATATTAATTTCTGCATTTCAATCATTTACATATCATGGGTCAATAATCATTTCTTGCACAAATGACTTTTCAAATGAGAAGCAGTATATTGTAATGGTCTATCATATTTACAAACATCTCATTGTTTTCTCAACTTAGCACTTAGTATTTAAAATATACTGGACCAGATATTATATGCCAAGTACAATACAAAAATGGCTCATGTAAAATGCAGAGACTATTTTCTTTTACTGTTATCCATAATTCATAATGTTCATAAACCATGGAGTTGCATGCCCCTGGCAGGCCCAGGCCCCCTGCTTTGGAATGGACAGGTTTTTCCAGCAGTGGTTCAGGAGACCTGACACCTCTCTCTGCTCTCCCCTGACCTTAAAAATCTCACCCTTTTGAGGAAAAATCCCTCTGAAGATCCACCTCTGTCAGAAGGGGTTTTTGGGAAGTTTAATACATCCCAGGATTTCTTTACAGCATGCAATGACATCCAACAAAATGCCTAGGGTGTCTTTTTTCAATTACTTTACAAAGCTAAAATAATATAAATAACCTTACTTTTTACTTACTGGTATTGAACTTAGTCCATCATTTCAGACTGTTCATTGTTTCCTCATATTCCACACGTTTATTAGCCAACATATCCCAACAGAAACCTTGTGTCTCAAAGTAAATAGTGTTCAAGTCTTGAATTAATCAGGAACTAGTGCAACATATATACGCTGCCCAGCAAGATGAATTTACATACCTGCCTTTTCCCCTAATTATAATTCCAGAGGTTGAATGTCAACAGCATATGGGTATATCCTCATAGAGGCATGCAAACACACACATACAGGCACACAGACTGTACATTAATCTCTCTTGGCTTATCTGTTGCTGTCTTTAATTTGTATACTTCAAACTTGAGCAGTGAGGTCATTTATTAGACTGTTTCTGTGAATTTTATGTAGTGATAAGAAAGCAATAACATGCAATTTGTTTTTATAGAACTCACTTTTGTAAGTATGATCTAATATTTCCTTTCTTTAACTGAACAGTGAGGAAGAAGAGCTTTCGGAGCCAACTAAGAGTTAACTGGCTACGTTTCAACTGTCACCATTGTCTTACATCTACATAGAGAGCGTGAGAGAGCCAGGGAGATGTAAGTACAGCAAACCACTGGGAAAAAACGTTTATAAGTAGAAATTTCTCCTCAGAAGCCTCAGAGCAAATCTTTCCAGTTTGTCTTGATTTTCTTTCCCTATTTTTTAAACACAACGTGTGGTGGAAACGATTGTTATTATCCAAAGGACCTTACTTGCTGGCTTGCTGCATCTCTGTTTATGAAATGCCATAACAAAAGTGAGCTCACGCTTGTGTGCTTCCAATGCGTGATGTTCCTGTGTGCCAGATGGGCACTTTCATGACTGTATGAGCGTGGATTATTTCATTTCCTACATCTGGGACTCCAAATGGCTGCACAGAATGCCACAGGAGAGAGGCACAGATCTTCAGCTGGGGAAACCTACCTTCACAGGGGAACCAGCTACATCAGAGGGGATGAGGCAGAGAAGCCTCGAGTGATATCTGAAAGTTCACATAAACCAAGGCCATGAGGGAAACCTTTAGAACCAGGAACAAGACAAAAATAAACAATAACTAATGCTGGATGTCAGCTGCGGAGAGGAGGGAGGGAAAATAAACCATAAGCAGTTTCTGGTGTGACCACAGAAGATGTGTTTGGAATGCTGTTTTGTATTTCAGCTCAAAAACTCTGCTGTGACCTTCAGATATCGGTGGGTATTACAAGTTCTACAGATAGCCAGAGAGAAATATCCCAAGGAGAGCTTGCATATACCATGCCATTCTAGTTAATGTTGACTGTGTATTGCTCACAGCCCATTCCAGAACTGTGACCAGGCAGCCTTGTAAAAACACTGTAGAATCCTACAGTAAGTCAGGAATGCTACAGTTTGTCATAAAGCTATTGCAGGATTTGGGATAATTACTTGTTTGTTTGCAGGATAAAAGGGTGCTTTCCTTTTTTTTTTTTTTTTAAGCCCAAAACAATGAGAGCAGATCCTCATTCTAGTGAGGACTTGGCTCACTACACTGCTGCAGTATATGTTGCATTTCAGAGCCAGCAACCAGGAGGAGATAGTAAGAAGAGATGGAATAGCCTATCCTATATGTTTGATTGAATTAGCTGTAGCAGAAAAAAATATAGTTAAGCCAATGGCTTCCGAAAAATGAAAGAGAGCAAGCCCCCAAAAGAGAACAAATGGAAAAAGTAATGAACAAAAGAAAGTAAGAGCTTGTGACACAAAGTAAGAAAAATAAACAGCAGTTGACTTAACTATTTTGCATAAGATATTTACAAACCACAGCATATTACTGTTTGCTTTATGCATTTTCACATCCTGCTCAGTTTAAAGCAGTAATTTTCTGCAAGGACAACAGAGGGAAAAAATGCTTTACACTGCTTATATTAATTAGATTTTTTCATTACCCGTCATGTTTTCTACAGGCTTGTGTATTATTACTGTAAAATGTAATGAAACAGAAAAAGAAAAAAAGAATGGACTTCTGGGAAATTTTCCAATTCTTGAAATGCAATGTTAATTGAGTGCTATTTTTAGGTCATCACAGATAGAGCTGAACCCAATGCCATCAGTGTGCAGAATGGGGACAGCCCAGGTGCAACACAAACTGGGTGAGGGTATCAGTCTCTACTGATGGAGAAAAAGGGAGAGAAACTAACTCCCCAGAGAGATGGTTCTTGTTGGGTTTGGGGCAGTTTCTATTTCTCGATGTAAAGTTTTCAAAGCAGAAATGAAAGGGAAGGGTGCAGAGCTGGCATGGGTCTGGGACCCACCGTGACCATGGGTGCCCCTGAAGGAGACCCAGTGACTCCTATGACAGGATGGCAGAGTGGATGAAAGTGAGAAGCTTTCTCTGGTTTGGTGGCTGACTTCCAGCTCTGGGAGGGGAGGGCACTCTGAAAGTCAGCATAAAATTAAAGTCCCCCAAAACATATCAGAAACATGATCCCTTTAATTTATAGATCTCCTAAAAGGCTGCCAAAAATCAATTATTTTAAGTTGTATGTAGTGCAGCCATGGACTGATTCAAGTTCTTTTGAAGTATTTTTAAACAGCCATTGCACAAAGTCATCCTCTTTCCCATATGCAAAAAAAATGAATTGAAAACCACAATTTCTCACAGTCACTTTGATCGCGAGAAAAGACACACGGGACTTTGCAAGCAAATCTGAGCCCCCCTGCTAAGTCCTTTGACTGGGTACCTTTACTGTTAGTCCCAAGAATCAGTGTAGCTCTACTGCTCCTGTGTTATCTGCCTCTTCTCCCAAAGAGTGAAGAGAAGGTGTTTGAGCCAATAACAGCTTGTGAAGACCAGAGGAAATAGTTATTGGTACTTGTGGGTGGGTGGAGGTTCCCTTTGAAACAGAAGCAGTGGAGAAATCTTTGGTGTGCACTTACTTAACACAGCCAAAATGAAAGGGGAGAGAGCATCCTGCATGGGGGAAGCCAACGTTATCTCTGTATTGCACAGTGCTGCTATAATAGTCTAACAAAAACATTTCAGCAGCCATTCTAAATCACCAGGTAGCATGTTTTGGAATAACCGAGATTAACCCAGTTTGCTACCCACTTTGGCCCCATGCATGTAACAATCTCAAAAAGCAGTCCTGACCAGATGATAGAATTACCAAGACTGTAAATCTGGTTCATGTTTTTGTTTTGGTACTACTGGAGAGTTGGTAACCAACCTGTGGGTATAAGAGACACCTCTCCACCCATATTGGCCCAGGGCATCAAAGGCATTTTTGGCAGGATCCTAAACAAAGACACTTAAGCACCCACATTCCTGAGATGATATGGTCCCTTTTACCTTGAAACAAATAGCTTGCATTCTGGCCTTTTCTTTACTCACTACAAGTTTCTTTGCTTTTCTGTGGTTCTGTTAGTCACTCGAGGGTCCAGGCTCATCCTCTTTCCAGTCTCAGCTGAAGAATCCCGAATATGCCCAAGGGCCACATGAAGTAGCAGGCATTGGTGCTCCCCTGGGTGTGGCACATGGCTCTCCTTGACCTACCCAGTAGCATGTGCCTCAGCTATCCATCATGAACTTGACTTCCCTTCTTGCCTATCTTCAAATGTGTGCTCTCCTCTTAAGACACATAAGCTGTGACTTATCAAAAATACCACCTCAGTGCATTGCATATGTGTCTCCCCACCCATTCCTCAGCAGATCTGACACTGGTCTAGAAGAGTTTCTTTTAGGAGTGCTCCATGAAAGCTATTAGCTTTTATATTCAGAGACCATTTAAAGCCAAGGCAAGGCACGTGCATTAGCACACACTGCCATGTAACTACACACAATGCATGTGAACTGTGATACTCTATTTGCAAATTGCAAAAGAAAGAAATCCTGCTCCTTTTGACTGCCTCCAGCAGTGCTGCCAGCATTTGGACTTCAGTTGGGCAGGCTGAGTGACCACAGCTTGTTGCAGCCTCACCATGGGCCTTAGCTCATTATTGCCTTGTTGGCACTATGCTTCATCAAGGCCAAACTCAAGCCCGTCAGCTAACCCCGTACTTTCTTATCTCACCAGACTCCTTTTTGTATTTGGTGTTACTCCCCTTTGCTAGGAAAACTGGTCTGGATCCACAGCCCTTCATTCACGAGTCACAACACTTTTCCACAAAGGACCCAGTTTTGTTCTTTCACAAGCATTCAGTTCTCCTCAGCACTCCAAGATCTTGTAGGCAGCAGCCTGGGAACAGCAGGGCTCTTTTGCAGACCACAGCAGGTAAATTTTTTTTGTAGTGGGATCATAGAAGCAAGTGGTGGAAAGTATGACAGGAGCAAAGGGAGCTATGAAATTGCAAAGACCCCCAGAGCATAGATAGTCTGACCCAAGCCAGCTGGAACCCACTACACTACCCCTATGGGCATGGCTCCCATGTGAACCAGCCCATTTGATGCTCAGGCTATTGGGGAAAGGGCAATAAATTAGTTTATTCCAAGTCAAACCCGCTGTGTACATCAGGAAGTCAGTGTTCAAATGGTAATTAAGACTCAAGGTAATGTCCTAAGATACATGTAGCCACTGATTTTCATGGGAATTTCACCATGGGACTAGGAGTTCATCTCTGGGAGTTTTCATCTTTCCACTTGATTAGCTGGCACCTGAAAGATGGTCACAGTGTACCTGAAGAGTTGCAGTAATAAGCTGGTCAAGGAGGCTTTGCAGGATGGACACATGGAGACTGCAGTAATTTGACTGGATCAATAGATGGAATTTCATCAGAGAGAGGGGATTCAAATGTCACTTTGAAAATTTCACTTCAATGTGTTCATTTTCTGTTTCAGCTGTGTTGGGAATGGCCTGTAGATTTAAACTCTGACTCAGAGCAGGAGAAATGAGGATCTGTTAATTCTTATGAAAAAATGCCATTCCAGGCCATAGCCCTAACATAAATGAATTTGGCATGTTTGGGAGTGGACCATCACTTCCATGATGAAATCAATGGATATAATTTAAGCTTTGGTCAGATGAGGCCTCAAGCCTGCAGACCATGCACCAAATGTTTATTAGTGTTCAGAAGGTCAGATAGGTACTGACTGCAGCACAGTGCTTTCAAAGAGTTTTGTTGTCTTCAGCTAAGGAAGCAATAGGCAACAGTGCTTAAATGTCTTTCAGGCTCTGAGATTTTCAACAGTCCATGTGTTCCCAACTCCCAGTGGCAACAAGGGAGCTTTAAAAATCTGAAGTAGGCACTGATCTGCATCCAGAGGTAGAAAATCTATCTATGGAAATCTGTCTCTAATTTATCCAGCAGCCCTGTCCTTCCGGGTTGCATTTGGAACCACAAGCACTTTGTACAGAACTACTCTGCAAACTCTACTCCTTTGCATAGCTGCGGGTAAAAAGGAAGGAAAAAATATTATGGACCTCAACCGATACGAAAATGCCATAAGCAGTGATGTGCTCGCCAGGATGTTAGAAGATGCTATTGTATGCAACAGATACAAAACCCAATCAAACCGGGGTAATTACATTTTCCGATGTAAAGGTTTTGCAGATGTGAAGCATCTCACCCTACTTCCCAGCCTCTGTGTGTCCCCTGTGGAGGATCTGTACTGCTGCAGATGAAGCAGCCCTACTAGGCAACATGTTCTGCACGCATGGGCTCAAAGGTGTTGAGTGCTACAGTGTTGGCACCCAACTTGTGTTCCACCCAGGACACCCAGATTCTGAACTGGGTGCTCATGCATGAGCCTTTGAAACAGAAAATGTATGTGGGCCAGCTCTTGAATGCTTTTGTAGATGTGCCAGCATGTGTGTGGTCCTCTTACAGTCCTATCCAGACTAGATTTGAGAGGAGGCAGTGTTCTCACCCAAGAGCATGGACATTTGTGATCCAACCAATTAACTCCGTGTTATTCAGGAGGGTGCTCACAGACAGACAGTGAAATGCTTCTGAAGAACAAATACCAGAATGCCCTGAGCTGCACACGGTGCTGTCTCTGACTCTGCACGCCCACCGCCCCGGGGCAGAGCGTGGGCTTTGGAGCCATCAGTCCTGGGCATCAGGGGTCTTGAAGTAATACTAGAAAAAGGTGGCTGGTTCTCCACTCCATTTCACTGGTTGTATGCCAGAGAAACACTGTTAAAATCAGTGGAGTTGCACTGCAACAAAACCTCATAAAACAGAGCAAGTATCCAGCGTGATATATTTCATGTCGATAAAGTTAATAATGTTAATGTCAACAGAGTGCAGAGCAGCAAGCAGGACTCACCCCTGGACTCTGATTTGCCACAGTAGATCGCACCTTAACCCTATTGTTTTCTTCAAGTTTTTTTACCTTGTAATCTTCCTGGGTATCATCAGAATAAAGTTCACCCCCCAAGTGACTCCTAAAACCCAAGCATGTCCCTGTTTAAATATTGGGATTGGGATAAAGAATACCATGCTTAAATGGTATCCTTAGAATTGGGGCACTGTGCATAAAAAGGCCTGCCAGGTTCCCGTCAAAAGGGTTAGCTGAAGACTGAGGGACTGGAAACACTGACTGCAGCCAATTTCTTTTTTCTATTTGTTAATCCACTTTGTCCAAACAATATGAACATTTGGTGCATTTAGCTCTAAATATGTCAAATGCTCCTTTAGGAAAGAAGTTCCAAAACCTAAAATCATCTCTTAAGATCAAATTCATTGCCTGAGCTCAAAATTATTCTTCTCTACACAAATAAACACACACACACTTGCGTACTTTGTCTGCACTGCAGGAATTGTCCTGGGATAACACTGTGCTGTCTGTGGAGCCCTGCTAAAAAGCCTGTCTTTCTGATACTAAAAAAGTGTTACAAATATTAATGCACTGTTGAGAGTGGGGGGAAAAAAAAAAAACACGAGAATGATTATCCCTAATGTAACAAATCTAAAAATAAATTGGCTTCATTTTCACCTACTGCAGACCAATGGGGGTAAAACAACTTTAATTAGTGTAACAGGACAATAGGAATGAAATTGGCTTGGTCACAAGATTTTTGCAGGATGACACTGATGGTATTACTATCCAACTTCAAAGATTTGGAAAGATGTGGCTGCTAACACTGGAGAATAGAAATCTGTTTTTCATCAACTAGGCTGGCCTGACAAATTAAGTCTGTGGAGTCATTAGATTAAGATAAGAGCTTATCTCTTAGACTGACATTTATTCAGAGGTTTTTACGCTGCTCAGCTAGTAATTAGTGCAGTTGAATTTTTAACACTGCTTTGTCCAGTCATTTGACAAATTTGAAATATATACAGTTTTGATTAAAAAAATAACTAAAATGTAAGAATACAAAATTATTTGCTCGGAAAGGTTTTAGTTTCTGGAAGAGCTGAGATGATGCTAAAAATCTTCAAGCAGGTCAGAAGTGTTTCTACTGTTGACTCATTTCTATACACAGATTGAGAGGCCCCTTAAACTAAATTTTTAGGCACTAAGCAGCAGATATCTGTAGTAAATATGTAATTTCTTTCATGCTCATCCATTTTGTAATTGTGCTGCTTTACAGGGGCAGGAGTACGGTGAAGGCTGCACTCCTGTTCATTTAAGGTTTGTCTGCCTCCTTCAGCACTCAGGTTGGGATTTCTGGGGGGGTCAGTTTCAAAAGGATTCTTCCCTGATATGGCTGATTTCATGGGATAAGGTGTATTTTTCCTGTCCTAGTTTTCTTGTAATAACAAATGGATCGTTCCACAGCAAACCAATGCCTTACTTTTGGACATAAGTTTTAACATTGCTTTAGACTAAGAAATCTAATTTTTTTTTTTTTTCCAAACAACTCATTTTGAGTAACTGAAGATCAGAATTGCATTAATAGTGATTAAATGGGTGAGTGTTTATGAACTTTGACAGGTTTGTTACAGCTACATCCTGTGACTGCTGTTATGGTATTTGTTTTGTCAGAAGTGCAACCATCTCAGCATCTATGGTTGTTACCTTTGGAAATACACAGGCAAGGGGAGTTCATCATAGTGAATTATGGTTCATCCAACTACTTTATTCTTGTGATTACTGGCTTTCACTAAAACAAACAAACAGACAAACAACAAGAAAACAACACACACACACACAAAAAAAAAAAAAAAACACCACACAAGAAAACCAAAACCACATGGACTCTGGGAAGATGCAGGTGATCTCAGACTGCCTGTTCAGAACATAGACTGTCCCTGTTAACATTTTACACCTTATGTCACAACGCCTGAGGTCCGTGACTCAGGCCCAGGCGGGTGTTTGCAGGGGTGGCTGGCGCTGACACTCGCCTGCACGCTGGAGCCCGACACGGCAGTGGTGAAGCGGGGCACGGGCTCTTAGACAGGCTGGGACCAGGGTCTCCGTGCTGGATTTTGGTGTCCACTTCTGTGGGTTTGGGTTTTCCTGGAATTTATATGACCTCAAAGCATGAGAGGAGTTAAGCATCTTGTAAGCACAAGAGCTTAGAAGCAGCTTCTTGCACTCTTCTGTGGTGCCTTGGATAGGAAGGGAGGCATGAGGCGGGGGGTGACTTCAGAGCTTTGTGTAGCCAGGATTGAAATCCCGCTGCCCGCCAGTTTCTGAGACACACCCAGGACCTAGACCTGCCCTGATTCCTTTTTCAAGGCAGATGTTTTCAGCCCTTTGTGATGGTAAGACCCTTGATAACTTGCCACTGGAGGTGTGAAATCTTCTATAGTAAATTTAAACCCCATGACAATCACTGCTACTGGACACCCCAGTATCCCTGCTCTGCAGGTGAGACCTCAGCTTGTGGTCAAGAGTGCCTAGAGGTGGAGATGGAGACAACATATGTGTCAATGCTCATAAAATGGCCTGGAAATAAATGTGTCGAGCTGAATGACTTGCATCAATCCCCCAGAAGATTCAAGCACTGTTTGGCAGACAAGCTCTATCCAGTCGAAATTGCAGCTGTTAATTCTGCCTTTGCTATCAGCCAAGTCAAAAATCCCGTATAACTCTCAGTGTGTAACTCGCTTCCTGGCCAGAGTGGCTCAGCAGATTGAAGAGGAACCTGTTCCTGGACCTTGGGTGAGTGTGAGCAGAAGACCCAGGGAGGAGTGTGGCCTGAACAGAGGGAGGGATTTAAATTCAAGCTCCCCAGGATTTGTGAGAGCAGCATCTCTATTTTCCTGGCTTTACTTTCCTGTGTTGTGCATCGCAACCTAGTACATTGCTACATTGTACATAACTACAGAAGCCAGATCATGTCAGCCCTACCCAGACAAGCTTCAGTCTGTTAGGCTCTTAGATAGAAGGGGAGAAGTTGCCATCAGCCCCCCACACACATGAAGACACAAAACCAAAGAAAGCCCACACCTTTGGGACAAAAACAACAACAACAAAACCAGCTAATATGAAAATGTTATCGTCTCCTTTTGATGGGCTGTGTAGATAACAGCATAGAGGTGTCTTGATGTTGTCTGTCACAGCTGTCCATCAACAGTGCTGGCTCATGGGGCAGTTCCCTGTCCCAAGAGCCATTTCAGACACCTCCTAGCTGCTTGCGTATACATGGGCTTTTGTCTTGCAGACTGCCGCCATCCTCCTGTACTTCCATGAGAGATACCATTGACCTGCACCTTTGCCTTGGGCCAACAAGTTAAAGATAACTGCTGCTTGATGGTGCATGCAAAATGAATTATTAGTCTTGGTTCTGGCCCAAGTGTCTAGAGACCGAGACCTTTGCTGGCACCACAAAGAAGGCCAAGGGCTGACAGAAGCACTAGCAAAAGAGAAGTCCCAACAGGTCAAGGGAAGGTGCACTGCAGACTAATAAACTCCATTGCTACAAGGAGAACTTTGTTCAGCTTCTGATGCCGGAAAGCATAGCCTGGACTGGCAGGTAAATCTCCCTGAAAATCACAGAAATAGAGGTTAGAGCACCATATTTTTCTCAGACTACTTAGTAAATAGTGAGATACTGCAAAAGATAATTGGAGATTTAGCAGCAGGGAGGTGAATGGCAGTAACAGTACAACCATGCTTTACCTTCCATTTGCAGCGTCCTGCTCTCAGGTTGGTGATTGCTCTTCAGCATTTGGCCAAGGTCACACAGGTGAGAGAGAATATTTTTTTTACCTTTGTAATGTTCCTAAACAACATTTAAAATGAGAGAAAACAGCAATAACTTTTTTTAACTGGCAAATATGTTTTCAGTATCACCAGAAAATGATGCCTGTTGACTTAGACATTACTCTGATTTTGTTTTGATAGCTTTTGGCTTCTAAGTTTGGTACAAAAGGTACTCATGTCTTGGGGAAAAAAATAAAAATTAAAACATGCTCTTTTTAACTTGATTCTGTAGGCTGAAATTTATCTATGGTATATGTTTCACAGTACAGTAAGTTATGCAGTGGGTTCCACACAAACATGGTTTACTCTCTGAAATGAAGGTGAGCACTCAGTAGCACAAGTACATGGTGTAGCCATCCAGCTATTTGTGTTTCCCCCAGGCATTCAACATTTCTCACAAATAACTACACTTTGCACTTCTGTAACACACATCCTGTGACCCCACAGGACAACCACAAAGATGGGGTAAATGCCTCTATTTCTATTTTCTAGGTACTTGGAACTTCTGAAATGCAGGTTCGAGGCAGGTTGTGTCGAACATCTAAGCTTGGAGAGGTCTTTCTGGAAAGCTGATGGAAATTATCTGCTAGAATACTAGTGGTAAGTGAAGTGGTCAGTGATCAATGCAACTGTTGGAAGGTGGGTTCCCTCACACCGTGTGGAAGGCCCTCTCCAATAGCTCAAGGTTCTCCCCATTTTGTTTTCTGTTGTACAGTATTCATTAAACCCTTCGCCATGACATGCGGTTGCCAGTGTGCCAAATCCTGAGCAAATCACATTCTCTGTTCTTCTGTAGCAGATTTGTGAGATAATCTATTATAGATTAATCATTTCAGTCTTACGGTGCAATGTCAGAAATAAATTGGGGTTATGAAGCTGGAGGGGAGCCACTTGGAGGGTGATGTATTCTCATTGACGCTCCTTATTTGACTTTGAAAACAGTGTTACCATGAGATTTTTGAAGCTGATTGTTACCCTGTGGAATCCAAATCACAAGGTAAAAATGCTGTGGAGTAAGTTTTCATATCCACAAATATCAGCTCAATGTTGAACTGTAGATGATTTTCAGGCTATTTCCTTCCCTCTCCTCGCAACATGAAATGTATCTGAGCTGATCCATTACATCTCTTTAGAATAATAGGTGGCAGA